>NW_004949132.1:1653342-1667584 GCF_000317375.1 Microtus ochrogaster
GGGAGATGGGGAGAGAAAAGTTAGAAGGGAAGGAGGAGGGAACTTGGGGAAACAGGAGGATTGGGATAAAGGAAGGTTGGACAGGGGAGCACGGAACCACAATTCTTAGTTAAGGGAGCCACTTTAGGGTTGGCAAGAGACTTGACCCTAGAGTGGCTCCCAGAAACTCATCTATTCAATTTTATCATGTTGAGAGGTACTTAGGATTATCTATGCATGAAGATCGAGTATAATTGGTATAGTTTATATTTTATGATATGCAATTTATCATTGGAGACCATTATTCCTTTTCCTTTCTAGTGATTTTAATATTTAGCTATTTTACCTCATTTTACAAGTACTAGAATCTCCAGAAAACCACTACATAGTGACCATTGAATGTGGCACTTTTGTCTTTCAATCTTCTGGTGAAATAGTCATAAACTCACATTGTGCCATTATTAGATGGTCTTTATCAAATAGAGTATAATTTTCTGAAAGACTTTATTTGAAGGTAGATGTTGCATTTTGGTCATTTTTTTCTTATTCTGTGTTTTTTTCTAATTTTGATTTCATAATATGATATACTGATTTATTTGAAAATCTTAAAGTAGTATCCAATTCCTGAATGAATTATTCAGCTGCAATGTACCATCCTTTTTTATAAATTGCTACATTAATTTTTCCAATACTTGTATCCATAATCATAAAGAATATTGACATGTAGTTTTATTTGGTATAGCTTCATTGTGTTTGAGTTTCACTTTATGGTATTCTCAACATGAATTGTTCAGTTCAAAATATTTTTATGAATTTTTCTTTAATTTACACATGTTAGAGGTAATTAATATTGTAGCACAAATTCTAATTGGTCTTAATAATATAAAACCTGGAATCAGATATTGGGGCAAATGCTGAAAGATCAAAGAAGTAAAGGAGCCAATAGGTAGACTTCTTACCTCTACCGAATTCTCAGACCAAAGGGGCAAGATCCTTTCTCTAAGAATCCTCATCCCACATCCCAAATGGGTTGGAAATCCTGTCTCCACCCACCTTATATTCCTGTCCCCGTGTCCCTAATGCTGGGATTTAAAGCGCGCTTCCCAAGTACTGGGATCAAAGGTATGAGATCCCAAGTGCCCACGTGCTGGTATCAAAGGTGTGTGCCACCATTGCCTGGATCTGGTTTTCTTTTAGACTGGTTCAATCTTGTGTATCCGAGAATAGCCTTGAACTCCTGATCTTCCTGCTGCCTCCTCCCTAGTGCTAGGAATAATGGTGTGTATCACCACTGCCTGGCCTCTATGGCTAACCAGTAGTTAGCTCCGCCCTCCAATATTTGAGGCAAATTTTGTTAGAGCACAAGCAAAATATCACCAAATAATATCAAAATAGCAAAATCTCTCCAGATATTGCATTACTATTATACTCTATTTAAATCCTTTGCTATGAGAGAACACATTAAATGTATTGACACTTATCTGGTAGACCAGAATATGATCTTCCTTATTCGATGTACTATGTGCCCTTAAAAATAATGTGCATCATATAATTAATGTGTATAGTTAACTGAAGTGGTTGATGATACGATTTGTCATGTCATCATGTGCGTGTTTGGAGAGTTTTTTCATTCTACCTTGTTTTGTGTGTAGGCCCATATTTCTATATGGTGTGGCAGCCAGGCTCTAAAGCCATAGGCCCCACCTGAGGTGGTCATGTAGCCTTCAAGGAAGGCTGTAGCTGCCCTTACAAAGGGTAAGGATGTTGATTTGCCCTTAATTTGTAATTTGGAGGATGCCAGATAGAGATGCTGATTCAAGCATACATGCCAGCTAGCACACAGAGAACACAGGTAGTTGTGAACATGACTAAAAGCCATTCACCTGGTTACCTAGGAGACAGAATGCTAATGTATTTACCCCTCAGTTTATGTTTGGATATATAAGGCCTCAGTTTATGTTTGGATATATATGGAGAATAAAGGAGGAGGAATTCTTCAGGATGTGAACTCAGGAGTTCATGAGAGACCACTGAGAATCTCCCTCCCAATAAAGCCATGTGTCTTTATTCTCGCAATGCCACACTGGTCCAGAGAGAGATAGCTTATGTTGGGGTCTGGTCCAAAGAAATAATTTGTGATCTGAGCTAGCACTGGACCCCGACATTTGTGACAGAATTTGAAAACCTAAAAATAATAATAAGACCTCTGTAAATTCTAAGAGTAATTTTTCTAGTCATTGAATCTTAATATACTGGAGAAAGAAGAGGACACAATGGAAATAAAGAACATTAAATCGAAGCCTGTAAGCCTGCTAGAGAACAAGCAGGGTACATAATTGTAAGAGATGTAATTAAATTTCAAATTTAAAAGCATGGACTCTAATTATCATCCTTCTACCCACTAAGAAAATCTCTATTTCTTCTATTCCTGAACAAAGAGAACTATAATACAACAGGATAAAACAAACTTGCCTTGTTCCTATCCCTTGCGAATTGGAATTCTTTCCAATGGTTATTGCTGACATTTCTGTTCATGAAAACAAGCAAAGAAGATTTTGCCAATTTTGTCATATAGCTAGCATAAAAGTCATAAAGGTCAAGAAACCTATGGAAATCCAAAGGAAGAAGCATAATCTTGTCTAGTAAATGGATTCGTTGCATTTCATGCTATTAAGCCTTCAGTATTGCATCCACTGGCAAAAGATAAATTCCCCACAGCAATAAACTGTTCACATTACTCCTCTTTTTTCTAAGTGGGAAATTTTTGGCTTTCTTATTCTTTCTCTACCATTACACACAATAATCACTGCAAATGAATTAACTGAAAGTTTTAGGATGTTATCACATTATGAGGTAATTGTCTCTGGAATTGACATCAAACATAGTATGTAATTCAGGACTGCAGCTTTGTGTTGTGTTATCCATAAAAGCAAACAATAATTAATAATTTCTATTACAGGGGTATCTCTGTGGAGTTCATATAAATTTTAAGTAAGTATATAGAAAGAAGTGAATGCATTCATGTTAGACAACAGAGTAGTATCAAATATTCTTTTCCTTTCTCCAATTGTTTATTCTTTGCCTAGCTTTCCTAAATCTTCTGATCAAAATTTTACCTTGTGTTCAAAGGTGGTTCATGTGGTATTAATGTAATCTTCTTTGTAGAGCATTTTAGCAATCCATTTCTTTATGCTCCTAGATTTATGCATAGATTCATATAGTCTAACTTGTAAGTATGAGCTCTCATACAGTTCTATGCCATTGAAGAAATAGTAGTTATGCTTTTTATACCTCTTTTTTTTCAGTTCACACATCACGTCCCAGAGTAATGACCAGCATGTAATGGACTAGTAAGTTTTGTGTGCTTTTATTTGGTTACAGCCCGTCTTTACTTCTGCTCCTTGAACCTAGAACTTTATCATATTGAAACCTGATGTAATAGCCTGGATATCATGTGAGTTCAAATTTCCTTTTGTTTCCATAAATGAGAGTCAGGAAGTCTGCAACTAGCTTTTTGTTCATATTCCCTGCATAGCTTTTCTACGTATTTAGAGTTTGGGAATATTGATGGAGGAAGGTCATTGGTTAAAAAATAAAAAAAACTGTTGGCCCTCATAGGTTTAAACATAGGTGGGAGGAGTAAACAGAATGCTGGGAGGAAGAGGAAGTGAGCTCAGAGGCCATGTTCCCCTCTCCCTGGTAGATGCGATGAAGCTACAACCCAGGATGGACATAGGCTAGAATCTTCCAGGTAAGCTCACCTTGGGGTGCTACACACATTATTAGAAATGGGCTAGTCCAGGTGCGAGAGTTAGCCAAGAAGAGGCTAGATATAATGGGCCAAGCAGAGTTTAAAAGAATCCAGTTTCCGTGTTGTTATTTTGGGGCATAAGTTAGCCAGGTGGCCAGGAGCCGGGAGCTGGGTGGCAGGATGTAGCCCGCAGCTCCCACAACAGAATATTAACAGCACAGTTTATCTATCTATCTATCTATCTATCTATCTATCTATCTATCTATCTATCTTTCTTTCTTTCTTCCTTCTTCTTCTTCTTCTTCTTCTTCTTCTTCTTCTTCTTCTTCTTCTTCTTCTTTTCTTCTTCTCTTCTTCTATTTCTTCTTCTTCTTCCTTTTCAAGATAGGGTTTCTCTGTGTTGCCTTGGATGTCTTCAAACTAACTCTGTAGACCAGACTGACCTTGAGCAAGTACATTTCTTAAATCACTGTTTCTTAAGCACTTGAATATTTTGTTTCTTGTGGAACTAATACTTATCTTGTTCATTGGGTCAAACACTAGGATAAATGCTTCCAAAGAAGAAACAAGATATCAGTCTGTTCCATTAGGTACAGGAAGAGCCCAGCTCTCTGGGCTAATAGTATAACCCTCCTGACAGAAATAAAATATTCTAGAGACACACTTGTGCCTCTGTTTTTGGCTATCAGAGTAATGGAAAAGAAAACAATGAGTTAGAATGTCACTTGAAATCCCACATTGGTAGAATGAAAATTCTGGTGCCCAGTGCCTGAAGGCTAGCCTCTCTCTAGGAAAGATATTTTACATAGTCATGGCAACTTGTTACACCACCTTTCAGGAGATAATGGAACCAAGACAATGGCGACAAACTGAGTTTTACCTAAATCAGGACTGCATAGTTATACATACCTTGTGGCCTCTTTTTAAACTTAAATCTCATGTCAAGACCTAAACTATGGATTTGAGCATTACTGGGCATCTTTATTTGTTTTTCCCCTAAAGCAAACACATTGAATAAATCCCCTTCATCTATTTTGGTGATGGGTGGCTAACACTAGCTTTTAGAGCTACCAGGGAATACACCCTGACCCTAAAAACTATGGTGATGTTAGCATTATGATGTTTGACATTGTCAAGAAATAAGATATCTTCTTCACATAGCATCTTGGGAAAAAAAATCACAGAATCTTTGATTCTCTCCCTCTTCTCCCCATTCCCTTAGCAACCTTTCTCTGCTCCACTTAAATCACTATAATTGTCATTTCCATGCCAGCTTCAAATACATTAGAAATTCAATAGCTCATGCTCTCTGATTTATTCTTTCCATGTACAAATTCCAAATTCTAAAACAGAATGTAAATGAGCCAGACAAGAATCAGGGTAGTTCGTACTGGCTGAGATGTAAGTTCTTTGAACATGCTTCTCTATGGATGTCAGCCCCTGAGAGCAATGAACAATTATGAAAAAAGAGGCTGTTATTTTAACTGTATAACTCTGGTCAATATCAATCATTATCATGGCTTCTTATGAATCAAAATGAAGATGATGGGATTATTGAGATCACACTAATATCCTACTCTATGCTACTTTATATTTCAGAAAACAGTGACTTTTTGCAAGTTGTGCTTCACCTTCAGAGACTACATTTTACAAACAGCATTTGACTCCCACTGAAGAAATATGGCGATAGTGTATGGGTGGCCCCACAAACTCTTGCAATCCATCGGAAAACACTCATGGAACACAGATTAATAAATTACTTATTCTTGAGAGTAAAGAAGAAGCCACCCCATATATTTTAAAGGTAAATTGAGATTATAGTGTCATTGTTATATTAAAATCATACAAAACTAGCCCCAATCACTTATAGAAGATGCCACACAGAGAAAGGATGTAAACCCTCTCTATAGTCCCCAAAAATTAATGGTTACAGTAGCATGAGCCCATACAACTGTTATGTAGATTTATGTCAAAAAGCAGAGGACTCCCCAACTGTCCCTTCAGATCCATGTAGTTGCCTATTCTTGATGCTTGCCTGTCTACATGTTTGCTCACCTGTATCTCCATCCTGATCTCAGACTGCAGTTTTAGTTTTCACCTACTTTCTGGACTCGACATCATTACTGTTAAATCATGATCCAGCAGCTGCGATTGCAGCTCCCCTACCGGCACTGGTCTGATTCTATTTGGTTCTTATCTCTACACAGTATTCAGCCTGAGGGGTAGTTTCTTTCTAGAGAAGACATTTTATAGAGTTCTGAAAAGTTATCAGATCAGCATATAGGTTTCTGAAAACGTTTCGAAACTTTAGAAACCTCATTAATATTTATTCTGATAAGCACAGGTATACATGCAGATATATAGAAAGGTGTGCTATTGAATAAGTGTTAATAATTGTAATTAAGGCTAGAATAAAAGACCCAGAGTCTACCTCAGAAAAATTACTGAGGTGGGTGTGATTATATGACAAATTAATGTCATTGAAACCACTGAACCTTGTTAATTTATTGTTATTCAATAAATTATTATGTTGTGGAAAGACAAAGTACTAATTTTTGATTTTTACATAGTGTGCTTACATCAGAGAGGAAAAGGGTATTGTACATGTAGTATATCCTTAAAGATATGGGTCTTTAATTGCCATGATTAGTCTATATTTCAATTTACGTGTCAAAGTAACTCTCCATGAGGATGAGTCGGTTAGAATCTAATGTATGTCCAGGTATTTTGATAGGAAATAGAAGACAAATGAATATTTGCATCATTTGAGTCCTGATCTCCTTTTACTCTTGTTACTTCAAAGCACAGATACTCATGTTATTTCTAAACTTGTCTTCTAAAAATTCTACTCTGAAAATTATTTCATTTGTGTGTCTATAATCCCTAATAGACTCTAGCTAGTTGAAAGAAGAGAGGAGTTATCTACACATCTATTGTCAGTATCTAACATTCTTCCTGTAGTATAGTGGGGGCGAGTTTGCTAAATAATTTAATTGAGGGCCTGGCCAGCATGCAGGCCAATCTTAGGATGCAATGACAGAATAGAGGAAAGCAAAACTGGTAAGGGTAGATGTATGATTTGATGTGATGCAAACATCAGAAAACATATATGCTCTGATTACTGGCTATTTGATCAAAGATTGATGTAAGTGTGAGATGGAGGGAATTCGCTTTAAAAATATAGCTTTCTGGTTCCTGCTATGATAAACAATGCTGTTATAAACATAGTGGAACACATGTACTTGTGGTATGATTGAGCAGCCTTTGGGTATATACTCAAAAGTGGTATTGCTGGATCTTGAGGAAGGTTCTTTTCTAATTCTCTGAGAAATTGCCATACTGATATCCAAAAGGGCTCTACCAGCTTGCACTCCCACACGCAGGAGTTTTACCTTGTCATAGCCAGAACCTGGAAACAACCTAAATGCTCCTCAACCAAAGAATTGAGAAGGAAAATGTGGTACATTTACAGAATGGAGTACTACACAGCAAAAAAAAAATAATAACATCTTGAAATTTGCAGACAGATGGATGGATCTAGAAAACATCATATTGAGTGAGGTAACCCAGACCCAGAAAGGTAAATATAATATGTGCTCACTTATAAGTGACTTTTAGATATAAATAAAAGTTAAATCAGCCTACAATCCATAAATCCCAGAGAACTTAGGCAATAATGAGGACCCTGAGAGAGACATATGTGGATCAATTCTATATGTGAAGTAGAAATGTTTTCAGTGAATCTTTTTTTAATGGCTAGAAAATCAAATAGTGCATTTTATATGAAGATCCTAGCAGTGGTTTTCAGCTATGTGCATTCCCTCCCATCTAGAGGACTGACTTTGTCCTTTCATTTTCCACTTTGGGTTTTTATCTTCTACTTTAGTAGTTCCATTCACTGTGAAATATTTTAAATCCTATACAGAAAGCATAGATAAAGCACTCCACAGAATTAGAAGTAACATATGTGGCCACTTTAATTTTGTTTCTACTATATGGAAAACTGTTATCCATCACCTGGGATACTCTTTCTTCTTGGTTCTTTATGGCTTATTCTAGCTTCTTGTGATCAAAGTGCTTCACAACTAAACCCCATGCTCCTAAAAATAATCCACAATTTCTTCCCTTTGGCATTAGACAGTGTTCAAAAAACTTGTGGGGCTTATTTAATTTCAGAACTATCACCTGGCAGTGCTGAATGTCACTAGTGGTTCTAATTTAAGCCATTTCAGGAACATATATTTTGACCTTTTTCAGCTCTCCTGACTTCTACAGGAGTGGAGTGTTCATCCGAGACTTTCTGAGGCTTTCAGGTTGTTTGGACAAGTAGCAGGAAAGAACAATTTTCATAGAAAAACAAAACAAAACAACAACAACAAAACCACTGCATTAGATTGGAAGTCCTATATGAATTTTAGTTGCTAAATATTGAGGGTCACCTCACTTACTCTATGAAAAAAATGAGAATATAAAAGTGTTGTATTAGTCATCTAAGTCTGCTGTCTCAAAGCTGAAACAATACTTTGAAACAAAAATAAGTATAAAAGTATAATTTCCTATTTCAAATCTCATTGGTACTACTGCTTTTCAGTGACCAGTGGATTGTCATGTACTCTATACTCTGTAGGTTCATATGAAGTTTTTTAAAAATAAGTTTTATTTGAAAAGTTATGGTTCAAATCTTGAACCTAAGGCAATTTTGATAATTAGTAAACAACAACTTGCTTTTGAATACATTGTATCTTTTGGGTAGAAAAAGAATACACTCTTACATTCCCTTCCCTAAAAATTTTCAGAAGCACCATTTCTATAGGCTTTCAGACTGATACCTTATGTGAAAGAGTCACTAAAGAGTCTGTGATCTGATGAAAAACGGGGCTATAGACCTGAGCATTGCAAAAGTGTTCCTACATAGCCTTGTTATGTAATAGTATCACAGGTATGCATGCCAAGGTGTAATTTTGGAACACTGAACTTTTTTTCTATTGGGAAAATATTTTAATATCTCCTAGGTTTAAATATTAAGACCATGTGTATTTCAATTATGATACTTGAAGTAGCAATCATCTCTCATGTTGATTCCTAATCAGGATACTTCTAGTTACAGAATACTGTTTTTGCACATTTATATGCAACATACTGACACTAGTGTATTTAATGTAATTTTAATGTAAATAATATAAATTCCACTTTGTTATTATATGGAAACATATTGCATTCCATTTTATGTATTATTCTCAAGATCTCATATGCTTTTCTTGTCTATGAATTGGTTTAAAGAGTATTTCATTTATCTTAAGATACAAACATATTTTAATGAATATTTCCCCTACATTCTAAAGGGATAAGAGCTATACAGTTTAAATTTTTATAGCCTGATAAGGAAATTGGTGTTAAACAAATCAGTACCAAAATACATTATGATAGCTGCTATAAAAAATGAAATAGACTGTTATGAGAACCTTTAAAAAGTCAGAAGACATTTTTTAGAGAAAGCTTATGGAAGAAATAGAAATAATTCATCTTATAAATTGGAATTGCAAATACTGAGTTATAGTTAATTTCTTCTCCATTTAATGTTTTTACATCAAAGCTGAAGATTAAAGAGCAGAGATGCTACTAACTGGAAAAATAACTTTATGTGGCAGTGAATGGTTTGGCTGACTGCAGCCATAAACCAGTTTAACAACTGAATGTCATAAGAATTAAAGGCGTTTCTATTGAGCCAGTAAGTCAGTGCATTACTTCTCTTCCCCCGAGGGAAACAGCTTGCTACATGGACAATTCAAGAAGCAATAAGATTTTTCAGTAACTCTTGAAGAAAATAACCATGACAAAGAGTAAAGTATAGTGTTAAATATTTTTCTTCGTTTCCCACTGCAGTGCATTGAAACTTTGAGCACAAAACATTAATAGATTTAAATTATAGAAGAGAGAATAAATGTAAAGGCAATTTATGATTGTGTGGAGTCATTTCTGCTCACACTGAGACCTTATTTCTTTCTCTATAGTTGTTTAATCGATTAGAATCTTTTTCTATTAATTAGTAAATTATAAGCTTGATGCTTTTTATTAAGGTCTTAGTGGTTCATAATTTTATTTGCATCTATATTGAGTTTATATATTACCTAGTATATTAATTATACATAATTTTAATGTTTTTATTTTAATCACTGTAACACAACCTTAGACATACGAAGCTTTTACTAGCTAGCAGAGAGTCATGAAGTAATGTCTATTCATCTTACCTTTCTAACAGAAAAATAAAGTAATAATGCAATAATCTCACAGAAACTGTGTTTGAGTTATTCTCAAGGTCTCCCATTAAATACTAAAATACCTTTTGTTGTACATTTGATGGTCTAAGGCTCTGGTAAACAATATTGAGATCAAGAAAATAAAGAAAACAATTTGCAATCATACAGTGATTTATTTTCAATGCTTTATTGCACTTTTCTTCAGAAAACAACTGAATTAAAAGTTGTCATGAAGATTGAAATATTCTACATACTAACCAAGGTGCAGACCCGCATAGACATAGAAATCACACCATTACCAACAACAGCATAAATTCTTAAGCATCATTTGGTCTCTTTGATATATAAGATTGTACCCCTGCAATATTGGTATCAAAAATTCTATTGTCTCTGTGTTTTTACAGTCTCACCAATAGCTCAAAAATCTTGCACAAATCCATTGCATTTCTACATCTTGATTCATTTAACAAGAATTTCTAAGCATCAACCATGTTGTAGGTTAGAACAGTTACCAAAATAGGAATAGCTTCTTCTTTCATGAGTTGGATTCAACAACATATAGGTATAGAGGAAGATGCATACATAGTTTGGTAGATAAAAAAAATCATATGTGTGTTGTATTTATTTCTAGTTTGATAAAGATATGGTGGGTAGATGAATAGACAGACAGACAGACAAAAAAGCAGACAGATAGAAAAACATACCACAAACTGTTCTCACTTTCCAGGGTAAATATTCCCATGTCAAAAACAGCTTGGATTCAACTCCTTCCTATAGGACTTCAAAAGAGCTGTTCTGCCACCTCCATCCCTCATCCTCATTCTACAAAAGAGCATTTGATATGAGAAAAAAATTGGATGAAGTGGTTACTCATAGCTCTAATAACGGAGAAGTCTTATATTCCTTTGTTTTCTCTTGTTGTTCAAAGCAAAAAGGAAATTACAAAAAGACCATTTGAAGAGTGGAACATACCTTTGAAGAAGGAAATATGACTCTTATAACTTAGAATTTTATGAGATGAAAGCAACAGGCTCGCCTGGGTATATATCCTGGGTGAGCAAGGCAAAAATATAGATTACTAAAAATTGCTTTGTAATTGTTTTTAAAGTTTGGGAGTCCATAGTAATGTACAGGTGGTATATTTTTCTCAGTTAGCGATTTCTGCAGTCAGTTGGCCAGCTAAGGTAGACTATGTCAGTTGTACAACAATACCACAATACAAGGACAAAAATAAAAAAAAAATAAGAGGAAAGTAAAATAGAAGGGAAGAGAAAGACAAAGAGAGAAAGGGAGTAAAGGCAAGAGCTTGGTATTCTCTACTCAAGATTACTGTTACCTTTGGTAACAAGTAAATAAGACTTAGGCTCCTACAGATAGTCAAAAAAGCATAAGGACGTTATAAATGAACCAGTGATTTTCAGGGAACCACAGTCCAAAATTCAATTCTGGTAAGATGTGAGAAGACTGATGGAAAAACTGAAGTGAGATTTGACTGCCTTTCTTTTAGGCGTCTTCATCAGGAGCGCAGTGTGTAGGAGGAGGTAAGGTTTCTTTCTGGAATTCAATGTGCACATAAAGAATCATTCATTCCTTTAAGAATTATTTTCTCTCATTCATGCTTGTCCCTTTTATCTGGCTCTAAAGTCTTCTTCCTTACATCAACAGATATGAATTGAACACCAACTCTGCTCTTGACTCTTTCCTAGGTGTTAAGGATACACCACTGAACTGAACAGAATAGATTTCTGGATGGGGAAACTGCGAATGGAGCCCCCTATCTTAGGCAAAGACATTGACAGGGATTGTGAGGTTCCTCAAATACAGCGTATAGCATAAACAGAAACCTGACATTTGCAATACTGAATGAAAAAATAAAGTCAAAACCACATGACTTTTATAAACATTTCAAGCTTGGATAATTTGTATTGTTCTATTATCATTAATTCTTTATTTAGTTGTGTATGTCTTACTTGGACATAATATCAATATTAACAAACATCAACTATGTCCTAGTTAGTGCTAAGGTTAATAATATGTATGTTATCTCCTGTAGTTTTAATGGCAGAATTATAAGATAGATTTTCTTATCCATCTTACAGTAAATGGACAAAAGTTCATGAAGTAAAATGGTCCACCAATTGGTAGGGTTAGCAGCAGAATGCAAGGCTTTTGTTCTTTTAGATTATTTTGCATCAGCCGGGCGATGGTGGCACACGCCTTTAATCCCAGCACTCGGGAGGCAGAGGCAGGCGGATCTCTGTGAGTTCGAGACCAGCCTGGTCTACAGAGCTAGTTCCAGGACAGGCTCCAAAGCCACAGAGAAACCCTGTCTCGAAAAACCAAAAAAAAAAAAAAAAAGATTATTTTGTATCTATAACATAATTAGACTGAACAAAACAAAACACTTAAGTAATATATACTTAATAATCATAGCTCAGATGTACATGTGCATATTATTTTACATTTTATTACTTAGCTTCACATGTATATTTACATCATTTTTATTAAGAACACATTAATGTAGTTTTGGGGTATACTCAGAGAAACATAGATTAGAAACATAATGATTTTACTTTGTGTAGGTATGCAAAAGGCTCTATTTTTGATTTTGCAGATCAGAGAAACTGAAATTTATGGAAATTAAAGGATGTAATTATTGTTAATAGATAAGTTGGAGCACCTGCCTTCTGCTGCTAATTTCTGTGCTCTTTTCATTATAGCACAGTGCATCAGTGGCCCTAGAAGTGTCTTTATTCCCCAACATCTCTGAATTCAATTTTCTAATTCAAATATTCTAGAGGCTATCTTGTAGTAATGTAATTTAATCTTAAATCATGTGTATCTTGAACCTATTGCCATCACTTTAATACTACAAATAATGACAATGGTGTGAGTTACTTTTCTTGGCACTGTGACAAAATACCTGCCAGGCAGGAAGGTTTCTTTTGGCTCACTGTTTTAGGGTATATGGTCCATCTTGGCAGGGACAGTGGCAGGAGTGGGAGGTATCTGGACCTCCAGTAATGGAGCAGTATGAGATGACTGTTTGTACTCACTGTGTCCTGAGTATTCAGTCCAGGAACCACCACTGAATTGTGCTTCCTACATTTGGGCCAAGTCTTCTGATTTGAGAACCCCTAACACACTTCCCAGTGGGCTGTTTCTTCAGTGATTTCTGGTCCTGCCAAGTTGATGAGCAATATTAACCACCACAAATGGCCAATATTTTCAAGACCACTTTGCAGCAGATGGTGTTCTAGGCACTGTGCATGTACTTACTGGTTTACTTAGAACTCAAAGAACCATTAAAAGTAAATTCCTTGGCGGTTCACATGTTATGTGCAGAGATATTAAAGAGATCATGTTATTTCTCTAATTTTGTGGGAACTTGGTCCAGGAATGTAGAAAAATGATTCCCCCATAGTGCGTGCATTGCATTTCATTTTATTCACCTGTAAACCATTTTATTAAACATGTCTTTGTATGTGGTGCTCTATCTTTTTCATTCCTCACTAGCAATTGTCAGTTCAAGTCTATTCGTACTGCTTTTTAAGCAGAGTTCCTGCAGTATGCTGTGTATGGAGAGTTTTAAAGTAAGTGCAGGTGCAATGGCAACTTCCTGAGCACAAAAGCTATAGCTGGAAACTCTTTTACAGTATAGATTAAAGTTTTGCAGAAATTAGTTTTCCCTCTCTTCTCATGTGTAACCCCACACATAAAGAATATTTAATAGCCATTGAAAATTGAGTATCTTATAAAATCATTACTTTTCTTGTCTGACATTGAAGTTGTTTTCAGGAATAAGAATAGTTTTCGACCTGAGTTATTACCTTTATATCTAATGCCCTGCTCATGAAAAATATTCACTGGCAAGTTAGTTCCAGGGGTAAGGGAGACATTCTGTGACTAAGGGTAAATAGACAACAAATGGATTTGCAGAAGAGGGCTTTGGGATTTGTGGTATTTCCAGCCACTGTGAATGTTACATATACGTGTTTCTCAAAACCAAACAGTTGATTCTGCCATTCACATAATTTACAATATTCAGCAACTATACACATGCTTATGGCAAAGATTCTCACATATGACAGAAATAAAATTAATCTGGAAACATGAAAGGGGTATAATTTCCAAGGATGGTAAATTTATGTATTAAATAGCTCCCTTGGGGATTTTTTTTTTCGTATATTACTTCTGTCTGGAACTCTTTTTTTATTTTTATTTTTTTAATTTATTTATTTAATTAAGGATTTCT
>NW_004949132.1:1668632-1688020 GCF_000317375.1 Microtus ochrogaster
TACAAATGGATGGAAATAGAAAACACTATCCTGAGTGAGGTAATCCCTTGGGGATTTTAATATTATTCAAGGTGGAAAAATAATAGCCATTTTTTATTAAGTACAATTTCTTGAACTTTACATACAAGATTCACTTTGTTGTTGTCTTATTTTGGCACTTCCAGCCTTTTCTTCTGTCATTTTAATCATCTTTATGTTCTTTAAACCTAAGAGCTCATCTTTGTACAAAGCAAGCAATGCAGTACAGTTTATAAATTGACTTTGTTATTTCAGTGTTCTGGTTCACTAAGCTAAGTAGTCACCATAGTGCTGTGGGGAATTGTATTGGTCTGTGTCCTCTGCTTACTCTGCTACCTCTCCTTTCTTTTTCATCACACTTTCCGTTGCCTTAAAAAATAAAATCTCAAAGTGACATTCAGCTTTGACACTGTTATTGAGCTCCAGAGAATGGTCACGGCAGAGTGGATGTAGAAGGCAGAACTATATTTCTCATGTTGAGAAGTGCAACCCATAAGGCAAAACTGAAATCATAATTCAGACACTTCCCCAACAATTTCACAGTAATGACTATTTTTCTTGAGTTCAAGATACTGATTTTCTACTGTTTTAAGAAGCCTTCAGTTTAGCCACATACTCAATTCTCCCCAGAATTCCAAAGGAAAGATACAGTGGCACCTTCTACTTTCTTTCTCTTCTATTTAAAATAAAGTTAGTGTTATTAACTCATAGCAACTGGGTCCATTATTCTTATTATCTGTCACTTAGTTGACATCTCATTGTCTCTGGTTGCTTTAAAATAATATCATCATTTATAAGATCAATTAGCTATGTCCTTCTGTCATCGTGCCACTATAATTCACTCTGATGGAGATGGGGATTTTGCCTGAGTGAAAGGCCCAATATTAATCAGTTAATTGGTTAAGTTGAGACTATAAAAGATGCATCAGGTAAAGAAGTCTATTATGCATTTTTGCTTTTATTTTACATTTGTGTGTATTTTAATTTTTCTTTTATTAGAAATAGAATTTTTCCTCATGTATTATTATATCCTGATTTCCTGATTATGGTTTCTCCTATGTGTACTCCAAGATTGTCCTCACAACTCCTCACATGTGTATCCACTCCCTTTCTCTCTTATTAAAAACAAACAAGCTTCTAAGTAATAATAATAAGACAGAACAAAAACTAACTTATCAGAAGAAAACAAAGAGAAGGAAAAAAGCCCGAGGAAATACTCAAGAAACAGATATAGATGCAGAGACTCACTCATTTACACACTTAGGAATCCCATGAAAACACTAAACTAGAAGTCAAAATTTATACACAAAGGACGTTTAGTTAGAGAAGACACATACATAATATTATAACTATATTATGTATAATTTATATGTATATTATATTATATATAATAAAAATAATAATTATAGAAAACCTCTAGCAGAACATTATGAGACAGGGAACCTCTGAAGATATCGTTGAGTTCATTTCCTGTTGGCCATCTACTGCTGGGCATGCAGTCTACATTTAAGAATAATTTATTTCCCTAGCAATACTCCTCAGAGAAGTCTACATTTTCATTTGCAAGTGGTTGTCAGCTGGAGATAGCTTCTGGGGTAGCGAGGGACTCTTGTGTCCATGTCTCCTTTCAGCTCCAGGACCCCACCTAGTGAACACAGCCTGTGTATGCTGCCTCAATCTCCATGAGTTCAAATGAGCTTTGATCATGCTTATTTAGAGGGACTCATTTTCTTGGTGTCCTCTATCCTCTTTGGCTTATATTCTTTCTGACTCCTTCTCCCCTGGGTTCCCTGAGCTAGGAAGGATGGTATTTGAAAGCAAAATCCCTATTAGGGCTGAGTATTCCAAGATCTCCCACTCTTGGTGCATTGCTTGTATGTTGGTCTCTGTATTTGTTCCCATCTGCTGCAGGGGAAGCCTCTCTTGATGAGCAAGGCCTTGATCTGTAAGTGTAGAATAATGTCATTAAAATTAACTTTTCACTACTTTTTTTTTTCGTTTTTAGATCATTATTATTTGGGTTTGACCTATCCCTGGGAATCTAGTCTCAGAGTCTTGGTCACCCAAGTAGTATCTGGTAACCAAGTTATTATGACTATTATAAATAGAAAGGAAATAAATCTGGCTCTACAAGTGTCTCTGTGGAGTGACAAAGTCCTTAGTGTATATATCCAAGAATAGTCTAACTTTCATAAGATAGATCAATTTCAATTTTTGTAAGGGACCACCATATTAATTTACCTAGTGGCTGTACACATTTGCAGCACGACCATTACTTCATATCTTCACCAGCGTGAGTTGTCATTTGTTTTACTGATTTGAGCCATTCTGACTGCTATAAAATGAAATCTCAAACTTGTTTTGATTTGCATTTTCCTGATAACAAAAGTTTGTGAACATTTCTTTAGGTCTCTCAGCCACTTGACTTTCCTCTTTTTGAGACTTCTTTGTTTAACGCTTTGCCCCATTTTTAAATGAGTTATTTGTTTTCTTGATATCTAGTTTCTTGAGTTTTTTATGTTCTTTGGATAAAACCCATCTATTGGTTGTAGAATTGGTAGAAATCCTTTTTTCATTCTGTAGGCTGCTGCTTTGACCAAATGATAGTGTCCTTGGCTGTACAGAAACTTTCTGTTTTAATTATTGATTATTATTGATTATTGATCTTAGTGTCTGTGCTTAATGGCGTTTTTTTCCAGAAAGTCATTTTCTGTGTCATTGAGGTCAAGGTTGTTCCCCACTTTCTCGTCTATCAGGTTTAGTTTATCTGGTTTTGTGTTGAGGTTCTTTGATCCACTTGGACTTGAGATTTATGCAGGGTGATGAGTAAGGATCTATTTGCATTATTCTAAATGCAGACATGCAAGTTGACCAACACCATTTCTTCAAGATGCTATCTTTTTTCCAGTGTGTATTTCTGGCTTTTTTATAAAAAATCAGGTTTCCATAGGTGTGGGAATTTATGCCCGGATCTTTAATTTGACCCCATTGGTTGACACATCTCTTTTTGCACAAGTATTATGATATATATTAGATCAATTTTATTCTGGTGATGGTGAAATTTCCAGAAGTTCTTTGTAGGGTTGTTTTAGCTATTTTTTACAAGGATGGTCAGGAAATGTGTAAGCATCCGAAGGAGATTTTATGGTTTGGATCTGAATTACTCCCTCTGACAGTCTGTGTACTGAAGGCTTAGATGACAGTTTACTGAGTCACAAAGGTGGTGATTCACTGAGGGTGTTCAAATCGAATTGACCATTAGGATGTGAGGCTTGGCTGGAAAAAGCAGATTATTTGGTGCGTGACTTTGAAGTACATATCTTGTTCTTTTGTGTATTCTGGGTCTTTTTCACTTGCTTCCTGAATGCTAGAAAATCAGCAAAATCCTTCATTGCATGCTTTCACTACCCCAGGCCCAGAACATTTGAGCTGTCTGAAACTGGACTGAAATTATAAGCTAAAATAAGAATTTCCTCCTATAAGTTGCTTTTCTTGGGTATTTTTTTTCTTTACTTCAATGAAAAGCAGACTAAGAACAGAAATAACCCCGTGGATATTAGACAAAGAGCAAAGAACAATCTGTCACAGCAGACCTGAGACTGACGAGTTACTTATGTGTTCTATCAACAAGAATGCAGTGTGGCTGGATTCGAGTTAAGTTAGAGGAGAACAGATAATACAGAATAAAAGCAGGAATTTACAGTGTGGAACCTTTTTAGTTACTGAAAGGACTTTGGGCTTTACTCCTAGAAACAATGGGAACATTTTGTGCAAAAGAGAAACAAGATTACAATTTAATTTTTATAGCATCACAGAAGTTGCTATGTCGAGAATAGATTGTAAAAGACAAGATCTATACACAAGAAATCCTGAAGAAACAATTACTATAATTTCATCAAGAGGAATATAATACTTTGGACAAGGTCAATAGCATTATAAAGTAGCATAAAGAGGTTGATTATGTTTTTATAACAATTTTAGAATTAAAACCAAAGACTTCAATTTTTTATTCATTTCAACCTTGTGCTGTGTACTTTTGTCATAATAATTTGCATTTTTAAATACCTGTTGCCTAGTTTTACAAAAACTAACTATTTAAACAAATATAGTTACATTGCATGTGTTTGTTTTTTCTTTGCTTAATACCTTTTCCTATTAAGTCATGTGTGTGTGTGTGTGTGTGTGTGTGTGAAAGAGAGAGAGAGAGAGAGAGAGAGAGAGAGAGAGAGAATGAATCCAAGAATCTGGTGAATCTAGTGGTGGATATTCAAAACTTTATGGTTCATGCCCCCACGCCCCATTCGTGGGGTTATCATAAATTTTCCATTACAGCTGTGGTTGTCATTCACTAATGAATCACCCCTCATAGTAGATTCAGACTTTTGTTTGTTTGTTTTCCTCAGAGTCTGTTCTCCAAGCCTCAATTAATTGCTGTCTTGATAACAAAGCAGTTAAGAAGACTATCCATTAGATCTAATTTTCTTTGTATATTTTCCCAACCTATAAGAGACAAATAATCTCTTGCAGGGATCATTCTTAGTTGATTACTATGTACTTAGCTGTAACACTAATGGGCTGCAGTTGCTCAAAGATTCTGTTGTTAAATGGTACAAGCATTATTGCTTTTTTCCCTCCTTGTCTTATTCTTTCTATATTCCCTTAGTTGTGCTTCACAAGAGCACTTTCCAAAGAAACTCTCTGAACTTAAGTCCCTGTCTCAGATTCTACTCAAAAGAAAATAATACAACGGTGAAGCTTCATGATTAATCCAACAATGAATATCCTGGCTTTCTAAAGGCATCATGTACTCTCAGCAACATGGCATAAGACATGTTATTATTCCACAACCTTTCCTACATTTGTATTTGACAGGATTGAAAAGGTTAGCTATACATCTTTGGAGCATAAGGGAGGCACGGTGTGATTATGTTTTGCATGCTTTTCAAAAATATTGTTTTTATTAATCCATGAGAATTTTATATAATGTGTCATTATCAACCTCAGCACCCTCCCCTAACTCCTCTTAGGTCACCCCATACTTATCTACCCATTCATCTTCATATCATAATTCTATATCCCACCATTCAGTTCAGGCAGGCCAGTCTTATTTGTGCTGGCTGATTACACCTAGTTATTGAGCCTTCTCTATAGTGTTCAATATAACAGGTGTCATATCATTGAACAATACTGACTGTCCCTCTTCTAACAGCAATTGGACGCCAATATTTCTTCATAAAGTAGAAGCTATGGGAAAAACATTATGCTAACCTCTCCTCTTATATATGGGGATTTTGGCGAGAGTTTGTATGGGTCTTATGTGAGTTCACATGTGTATCTGCCATGTTGTGCTTGGAAGACTGGTTTCTTGAATTTATTCACCATTTTATGGCTCTTACAATCTTTCCATGTCCTTCTCTGTATGTCCCTGAGCCTAAAATCCCATTTAGGTCTGAAAATTCCAAAGTCTCCTATTCTCTGCCTATTTGCTAGTTGAGGGTTTCCATGTTAATTGACATTTATCCAAAAAGATTCCCCATATGAGAGTTGAGAAATTATCTTATATATGGGGATAGCAGTAAGTTATTAGGAGTCATTTTTATTCCAATGTATATTTAGCGTAATAATAGCAAGTCTTTTTGTAAAGCCATTGACCAGCTAGTCTTGTGTTTTGGCCACAAAAGTAGTGTCAGGTATGGGTTCCATCTCATTAAGGGGGCCTTAAGTGCAATCAAAAGGTAGGTAGTTACTCCTATAACATTTGTGCAACTTATGTATCAATGGGAATTACTTGCTCACAGCTCTATGTTACCTTTTTGAAGTTATCTGTAGTATTTGGGTATCTATTTGAGTCAACATGTCAGCAACTCAGAAAAGGTAATCCATCCCTGGCACTGGGGATTTTATTTCAAAGCATATGTTGTCGAATTGCGTTATTGTCCTCTCATTATAGGGTGTATTGTCCAGGATTCTCTAGAGGAATAGAACTGCTAGGATGAATTACTCTCTATATATGAAGGGGATTTATTAGACTGTTCTACAAGCTATGATCTTGCTAATCCAATAATGGCTTTTCCTGATCAAAAGGCCAAGAATTCAGTAGTTGTTCGGTCCATGTGGCTGGATATCTCAGCTGGTATTCAGTGCATGTCAGAATCCTGAAGAAGTGGGTTCCAATACCAATGAAAAAATGAACTTGCCAGCGAGAGTGAGGGAAAACACCAAAAACTTAAGTTTTCCTTTTCCATGTCCTTTGTGCAGCCTGCCACCAGAAGGTTTGGTCCAGATCTAGGGTGGGTTTTTCAACCTCAATTTATATGAATTCAAGGTGAATTTCTAGCCACAATGGACCTGGATGAAGGGCAGATCTTCCTACCCCAAATAATCTGCCCATCTGCCATGTCCAGATGCTTGAGTTTTAGTTAATACCAGATATAGTGAGATGAATGCCTAAAATAGACCTCGCATAAAGCAACTCCACTTAAATTCTTTAAGTGTGTGTGTGTGTGTGCTATATTTTAGGATTCTTCTACAGTTTTAGGTTTTCAAAGGTGATATTTAAAATCCTTCGGTGTTAGTTATCCCTCCACAATATTCCCTCCTTTATCTTGCACTCCATATATATAAATTACATTCATTAGAATACCCAGACTAATACAGTATCCCTTTAATATAAAATGACATTTTATCTTATTGGTTTTCTTCATCCATTAAAGTAATCATGAGTATTAATGATGTTGCCATGGTTGGTTTTCTATTTTAATAAAAATAAATCAATAAGAGATTATATTATATTTGGAAATGGTCCTTAATTTTGTAGAAGTTTTGTGAAGTTTATTCATATCTACATTCATGAATATATTGCTACATAGCAATATTCTCTTGCAATAATTTTGCCATGTTTGGTATGAAGTTAATATTGAGTTTGTAGAATGAAGTGTAAATAGTTTAGATAATATATATTTGTAGCAGAGTTTTAGGATTGGCATTGTTTAAATGGTTATATAGGGATTATCGTAGGTATGGTAATTTCTTTATGTTTATTTAAGCATTTATTTATTAAAGTTTTTTATTTATTTTTCATACTGACCACAGTTCCCTCTCCCTCCTCTCCTCCCATTATCTTCCCCCATGTCCCATCTTCTTTCCCACATTCACTTCTCCTCCCTCCTAGTCTCCACACAGAAAGGAACAGGCCTTCCATGGGAGTCATTCAAGCATGACATATCAAGTTGAGGCAGAACCAAACTCCTCCTTCTGTGTCAAGGCTGGACCAGGCATCCCAGCATAGGGAATAGGTTCCCAAAAGCCAAAACTAGCTCATAGGATAGATCCTAGTCTCACTGATAGGAGCCCCACAAACAGACGAAGCTACATAACTTTCACCCACATGCAAAGGGCCTAGGTTGGTCCCATGTAGCTCCCTAGCTGTTAGTCCAGAGTCCATCAGTACACATTAGCTCAGCTCAGCTGTCTTTATGGGTTTCCCCATCACGATCTTGATCTTCCTGGCTCATACAATCCCTCCACCTTCACCAGGAATCCTTGGGCACTGCTCAGTGCTTGGCTGCGGATCTTTGCATCTGCTTCTATCAGTTAAAGGCTCTCTGATTACAATTAGGGTATTCAACTATATGATTTCAGGGGAAGGCCATTTCAGGCACCCTCTGCACGATTGCTAGAAGTCTTAGCTGAGGTCATTTTTGTGGATTCCTGTAATTTCTAGAAATGGTTATCCTAACTTTTTGTTTTGAAGTGCTAAGAATGGGACCTAGTACTTTGTGCACATTGACTTAGTAAAGACTTCCATTGAACATATTTGCAGTCTTTGAATGATTTTAAATGCTTATGTAGTACAGGCATTGGCTTTCTTTCCTCTTGGACAGTGTTGCAAAAAAGCTTTCTGAAATAAGCACTCTGATACCAATGGGAGTGAAAGAGAGGCAGAGTTTTCAACGATGAACTGAAGCTAGGGTAATTCTTGAAACGTCTCAGTATCTGATCCAGTGTGCACTCTCACTTTATAGAAAGTAGGGAGGGCAAGGAAACAAGATTTAACAGATGCATGTGTAGCAGTCAGCAGGTTATTAATGGTAATGACTGTTTCATCCATTTCTCTAGGTCATTCTGTTCTAGCTAGGAAGTGGAGTCATGCTTGGCAAATAGGCTGAACAAGTAGTACTTTAGGTGAACCACTAAATAATTCAATAAATTGGTATCTAATAATGTCTTTTCTACCTTAACCTACTCCAATACGTTATAATGTCTGTGCCTTAGTTACTATTTTATTGCTGTGATGGGGCACCATGACCAAGGTGTCCTATCAATTTATAGAAGGAAAGATTTATTTGAGGCTTACAGTTTCAAAGAGTTAAGAGTCTGTCATCTCCAAGTTGGGGAGCATAGCAGCGGGTAGGCAGGCATACCACTGGAGCAGTAGCTGAGAGGTTCTATCTTTATTCACAAGCATGAAGAAGAGAGAGTTAAATGGGAGTGCTGTGGGTTTTTGAACCCTCAAAGAACCCTTTCCATACAGTTACACTAACTCGGGGACAAATATTCAAATAAATGAGACTATGAGGGTCATTCTGTGCTTTATCCTCCCTGATTCCTTCTTTAAAAGTAGACTTACTCTGCCATAGGCCAGTAGTCATATGTTCACTTTCATGCACATGCAACAAAGACACAGTTTTGGATAGCCCTGCCCTGACTCATCTGTTAATGCAGTTTACTTGAATAAAAACATTTTCAACTGTTCACTGCTATTGGCCATTTCCATATTCAATGATACTACCATGAGCCAATATAATCATGAAATTCCCGATGCAATGGCTGGCAATGTGCTCTCTCACAGTTCTCTGAAGTGTCCTTGGAAGCTTGTAACCTACAGTTGTTTGCTTCTATGCTTCTTCATTGAGTCTGCTAATTTGGGGGCTGTAATCATGTATTCACCGCAAAACATTCCCTCTCTTTCTCTTAAAGCTGGCTACTGCAGCTTCATAATATTGTACTGAAGGCTTGATAATTTTTGTAATATACTGGGACTCTGAAAATCAGATTTTTCCTTTATCTCCAGGGTTGTTGTTATTGCTAGCCATTAGAAAGTTTAAATGGCTTTTCAGAATTATATCTATATATTTAATATAGTTCTAAGATATGGATGCTGAAATATCATTTTAGTTAGTTTAGTGATCTCATAGTGGTAAAAAGAAATTATTATAAGGGCCTTAAAGAAACAAGCCTTTTGGTTGCTTCTCTGTTCATATTAGAATATAGCTTGAACCCTCAACTAAGCTTTTTACATAAATGCCTTATTCTGTACTACCAGATCCCCCAGAGCTATTCCCATTTAAGTCGTCTCGTCTTTCTTTTATTATACATTACTGCTTGAGGACTAGATTTCTACACTTCATGTTGCATGTATTATATTACATTTTCTTCCCCACACTTTTATAAGATAATTAATACACCCCTCATAATGGTAAAGTTTAATATTAGCGATGCCTTTTTTGTGGGAGAGGCAGATCATGAATTCAAGCATGACTGAAGAGTTTATCATCATTATACATTAAGTTTATAACCTAACTTAATTTTTTTCGAATAGCAAATTGATTGTAACACTTGGCATTCAGCAAAACATTTTTATCTCCTTCTCACAGTGAGAAGTTGGCTGTCTATTGCTTTTGTATAGATCCTTGAGGAGTGGGAAGTTACTTTACAAAATAACAAGACATTCAATTTTCCTCAAATTCCACAGTATTCATAACCTTAGATTTCATATATTAACGATAGGGGTTGCCTTTGCTGTTTCTCAGAGGCTGCAGTCACTGCTGCCCTTCATGGCATCTTAGAGTCAACTTTTGTGTCAGTACATTTTTAACATTTATCCTCATGGATATGAATGAGTATTCATTTCATAATCTCTGTTCCATAGATAAATCTGATTGACATCTTAAAATGAGTATGTATGTCATGACATGTACCCTTCAATTCATCAAGATTTGGAAAAAGCTGCATAACATTATTTTGTTAGCTTATTAGCTCACACACCAAGATACAAATGAATTTAAGGTAAAATAATTGGACACTATTAAAGATAAACAGGGAGGATTCAGGAGTAGGAAGGAAGACATGTATGTCTGTTATGGGTACTGAAGAGTGGATATGAAATAGTATTTCTTTGGAAAATTGGTGTATGAGAGTGTTGTAGTTATAACACAATTTTGTACAGGCTTATAGAGAATGTCTGTCAAAATAACCTGGAATTAACAATTGAAGTGTTCCATTAGATCTAGCGAGATTTAAAAGACAATTTGGGGCCTCATCTATTTATGGAAAATAAATTGTTTAACAAATGTGTTCATCTCTTAATTAGTGTATTTAATGTGCCACTCACTTCATATAAATGGTAAATTCCATAGTGTATAAGCAGAAGAAAATGGGCTGGTGGGACTTTTAATAACTAACTTTGGAAAAAATTGTAATTTTATTTGCTATAATAAAAATATGTTTTCTTACAAGGTGCAACTTCTATTCTCACCAGCAGAAACTCTGAAATTTATTAGAATTCATGACTTCCTTCTTAGAGGCTTCTCTTCTCTTCTCTTCATTTACAACGTGACTGCTATTTCCCCTTTTTTCTCTCCTCCAAGTCCATTCCACTACCTCCCCTCCTCCCCATCAGACATCCATTTCTCCTATTTTTCTATTCAGAATGGGGCATGCTTCTCACTGATATCAACCAAACAGGGCATATCAAGTTGAAGGCTGGACAAGAGTACCCAGTTGGAGGATGAGGATCACAAAAAACTGAAAAGGAGCCAGAGGCAACCCCTGCTCCCACTGTTAGAAGTCTTACATGAAGACCGATCTACAGAGCTGTAAAATATATGCAGAGGGCCTAGATCAGTACCATGTGGGCTTCCTGGCTGTTGAATTATTTCCTGAAAATCCCTATGAACCCATGTTAATTGATTGTGTAGGTTTTCTTGTGTTGTTCTTGACCCCACTGACTCCTACAATCCTTCCTTTCCCTCTTCTGAAGAATTCCCACAGGTCCACCTAATGTTTGGCTATGGATCTCCAGGGATCTATTTTCATCAGTTGCTGGATAAAGCCTCTCCAGTGACAATTTGGCTAGATACCAATATATGAGTATAGCAGAATGTCATTAAAAATAATTTCATTGATTTTTTTTGTCAGCTATGTTTGTTTCTATCCTAGGTCTCTGGGCTGTCCAGCCACTGGGTCCTGGCCCTCCACGGACTGTCTGTGGTAGGCTTCCTCTTGAGGCATGGGTCTTCAAGTTGGACACTTCATTGGTTGGCCATAATTTCTGTACCACCTTAATCCCAGCACATCTTCTAGTTGGAAAAATTGTAGGTCAAAATTTTTGTGGCTAGGTTGGTATCCCAATCTTTCCACAGGATGTCTTGCCTGGTTACAGGAGATGGCTAATTCATGCTCCATATCTCCATTGTGAGGAGTCTTAACTAGGTTCATCTCTATAGATTGCTAGGAATTTCCATTGCAATTGATTTCTAACTTGTCCCCAAGATGCCTTCAAATTTCAGTTGTCTTTTTCAGTACTCTCTCCCTCCATCCTCCCCAACTTGATCCCTTCTGTTTCTGTCACCTCCAACCCCATCCTCCATCCACTATGTCTATTCTATTTCTCCTCCCCAGGGAGATGCATATGTTCCCTGTTGAGCTCTTCTTGTTATTTAGTTTCTTTGGGGCTGTGAAGTATAGCATGATTATCTTCTACTTTATAGCTAATATCATGAAGGGAGGATATATCATGTTTATCTTTCTGGGTCTGGGTTACATCCTTCAGGATGAATTTTTTGTAGTTCCATCCATTTGCCTGCACATTCATGATATCAATTTTTTCCAAAGCTCAGTAATACTCTGTTGCATAAATGTACCATATTTTTTATTCATTCTTCAAGTGAGGGAAATCTATGTTGTTCAGATTCTCAGCTATGAATAAAGCTGCTACAGACATAGTTGAGCAAGTGTCCTTGTGACTTGCTTTATTTATTTATGGACTATACTTTATTTATTTATTTTTAATTTTTTTATTGAGCTCTTCATTTTTCTCTGCTTCCCTCCTTACCTCTCCCCCTCCCCTTCAACCCTCTCCCAAGGACCCCATACTCCCAATTTACTCAGGAGATCCTGTCTTTTTCTACTTCCCATGTAGATTAGATCTGTGTATGTGAGTCTCTCTTAGGTTCCTCATTGTTGTATAGGTTATCTGGGATTGTGATTTGTGGGCTGGTTTTCTTTGCTATATGTTTAAAAACCACTTATGAGTAAGTACATGTGATAATTATCTTTCTGTATCTGGGTTCCCTCACTCAAAATGATGTTTTCTAGCTCCATCCATTTGCCCACAAAATTCAAGATGGAATGTACTTTGGGTATATGCCCAGTAGTGTTATAGCTGGATCTTGAGATAGATAGATTCCTAGTTTTCTGGGAAAATGCTTTTAATCTTAGCCATTCTGACCGGCGTAAGATGGGATCTCAGAGTTGTTTTGATTTGTATTTCCCTGATGGCTAAGGATATTGAATATTCTTTAAGTGTTTCTAGGCTATTTGAGATTTCTCTGTTGAGAATTCTCTGTTTAGATCTCTATCCTGTTTTTAGTTGGAATAATTGGTTTGTTGATGTCTATTTTCTTGAGTTCTTTATATTTTTTGGAGATCAACCTTTTTTGGATATGGGGTTGGCAAAGAACTTTTCTTATTCTGTAGACTTCCATTTTGTTCTATTGACAGTGTCCTTTGTCTTACAGAAGCTTTTCAGTTTCATAAAGTCCCATTTATTGTCATTTTTAGTCTCTGTGCTATTGGTATCCTATTCAAGAAATTGTCTCCTGTGCTAATCCATTCAAAATTTTCTCTTTTCTCAAGTTCAGTATATTTGGTTTTGTAGGTTGAGGTCTTTGATCCATTTGAACTTGAGTTTTGTGCTGGTTGATAAATATGGACTTAGTTGAATTCATCTACAGGCTTATGGAAAACAATCTACAGATTCAATGCAATTCCCATCAAAATTCCAACATAATTCTTTGTAGAACTTGAAAGAACAATAATATTCTACTTTATATAGAAAAAGAAAAAATCCAGGACAGCTAAAACAATCCAGTGCAATAAAAGAACTTCTGGAGGTATCACCACCACTGATTTCAAGCTTTACTGCAGTGTTGTAGTAATGAAAGCTACATGGTATTTGCATAAACACAGACAAATGGATCAATGGAATAGAATCAAAGACCCAGATGTAAATTCACATACTATGGACACCTTATTTTTTACAAAAAAGCCAAAATAATACAATGGAAAAAATAAAGCATTTTCAACAAATGGTGCTGGTCTAACTGGATGTTGGCATGTTTGTTTTTTTTTTCCTTAACCAAAGATTTTTTACAAAACTCTCCTTGAGTTTCAATAATGGTGAACTGGGTCATATAGGCTAATTTCACTGGGAAAAAAAGCTAAAATAGCTAATTAAATTATAAAAACCATCTGCTTGGAGGCAGTTGTGAACTAACACATTTGTAGACAATTATGTGATGATTTAGTGTAGTATGGAAGGGTTAGATGTGGATGGACACATGGAGCTATATTTCTTCTGTGGCAAAATTGACACACTTTGATTTGTAAACCATGCTTCTTATCTTTGTAAATAAAGTTTTATTACAAAATGAGATTATCCATTTTTATGTATTTTATGTACCTCTTTAGGTGCTTGTTAGCCAAATTAAGTAATTCCAAGAAGTTAAGTTCTATAATGCTTAAAATATTTATGCATTTATCACTATGGGAGTGGATAATTCTAAATGAACACTTCAGAATCCGAGGTGCTGAAAGGCACTTCTGAATGATTTTTAAATTTAAGGAACTAAGATTTAGAGTCCAACAACCATCATCAGATAGGCATGTCATCTCATTCCTAAAATTGACTTGCACTAATATCAGATTGCAAGTGCTGACAGCCACCAAGCAGAAGCAAATGTCATTCCTTTTCACACAAGATTATTTCTACAAACAAAAGTACCAGAATAAATTAAACATAGCTATTATAAAAAATATAAAGCTATATTAATGAGAATTGATAGAAAACAAACAAAAAAAGACAACTAGACCACAATGAGTTCTAAACACATACTTTAAAAACATATTCAAAATGGGGTTGGAGGAATGGCTCCATAGTTAGTGAGTACTTGCTGCTCTTCTAGGGAACCAGGCTTCACTTCCCAGGACATACATTGATGGCTCAAAACTGTTGTAACTCTATTTTGAGGGAATCGCATGCCTTGTTATGGCCTCTGAGAGATACTTGGGATATGTATGATGTACCTACATACATTTAGGAATTGATACATATAAAATAAAAATAAATATTTTTAGAGATTCTATTCATAAGACTTGGTAATAAAGCTTTCACATCACTAATTCATCAAATTTACATAAAAGTGTTTTGTAATCAACCAGTGAGTTTATTGTTAATTGATAAATAAAAGCAAATGATGGTATTTTTCATGTACATGTAAATAAACTGGATCATTGCCTGTCTCATATCTGTGCAACATGATCTTCACTGTTTCTGTATTTTCAGAGGCAGGGAATATGTATACCTCAGCAAGTTGTTATAAACCACGATTCTTTTCTCTTATAATACACTTATTGTTTCCATTGTTGTCTCTGAGATAATGTCTTTTCATAGCTTCTAACGGCAATAGCATTTTAAGAAGGAATTAAAATGGATAAATATACTTGCATCAAATAAGTATAACTAAGCAGTGATATATATATATATGGAAGGGGAGCATAAAAATTATAAACTAAATTTGTTTCCATTGATATAAATTATTTATAAATTTATTAAAGACAAGAAGAAAGTAATAGGAGCCAAGATTACCTCAGATACAATGTTCCTAGTATGAACTATCAATGGATGATCATGGTATAAGTGTTGGCCTGATTCTTAGTTACTTAGCAAAATGAGTCTAGTTTGTGATTTCAAGCAGATGAGTTCAAATTCAGGGGCATCAGTAGTGGTAATAGTTTTTTACACTAAAGAAGATATTTTGCAAGCATGAAGCCTATCATCATAATTTTCTTTTCATTTTATGTTATGTCTCCTTGTTGACACTTCAATAATTTTAACATTTTAAAGTTGTGCTTTATTGAACCAGAGAAATAAAAGGCCATCCAAGCCTTTCAGAAGGAGTGGGGAGGAAAGCAAATGAATTGTAGTTGTAGGTTCCTTGGTTTCCTAACAAACATCTTTGAGCTCAGCTAAACAACTTAGACACTTTTAAAATGTAAAAATAGGTATTATCAAGTAATGCCCCTCTTTCTCTAATATATATTACATTCTAGATAACTCCAATATTCATTTAATGTTGGCTACCTCCTTAAGGAGCATTTATAATAATAATAGTAATAACAATAATAATAATATAGGAATTATACTAAAAAAATTTAAATTATCCTTCTATTTAAATTAATTCATTTATGTAATACACAGAAATATACATATTGGACATATTATTGGGATAGCATGTGCTATTTCAATACATGTGTGCATTGCATAATCATATTAAAGAAATTTCTGAACAAAAGATAACCAGGCCACAATCCACAGCCCCAGAGAAGCTAGGTAACAAGGAAGACCCTAAGAGGGTCTCATGAATTTCCCTGGGAAGGGAAATTGATGAGATCTCCTTGGTGAACGGGGGTGGGGCTAAAGGGGGAGGGAAGGGTAGAAGGGAACCTGAAGGATTGGGTTGATCAGCTTGAAGGCAGGACTGAGGCAGGAGAGTAATAAAAGAGATATCTTGATCATAAACTCTTGATTTTCCAGTGCCTACCTCATTTCGCTTTACTGTAATAGTCTCTAGATTTTATCTGTATTATCCACAATATCTTTTATTAAAATATTGATGATTTCCTTAAAAATGTCAGAAAGACAATTGTCACATGTACTCACTAAGTGGTTTTTAATCATAAAGCAAAGAAAACCAGCCTACAAATCACAATCCCAGAGAACTTAGACAATGAGGACACTAAGAAAGACATACATAGATCTAATCTACATGAGAAGTAGAAAAAGACAATATCTCCTGAGTAAATTGGGAGTATGGGGACCTTGGGTGAGAGTTGAAGGGTAGGGGAGAGGCAGGGAGGGGAGCAGAGGAAAATGTAGAGCTCAATAAAAATCAATAAAAAAATGACAACACTTAGTTTATCATTTCTTAACTACTTTTTAAAAGAGTTGCAACAAGATTGGAAGTTCAGATATTCTTTCAACAAGTTGATTTCAATTGTTTTGTTTATATAACTATTAGTAAGATTGATAGATTATGTGGTACTGATAACTTCAAGTCTTAGAAGAACCTCCAAACCATTTTTATGATAGCTTAAATCATTTGTACACTCATCAACAGTGGTAATGTTCTCTTGTGTATTGACTATTCTAAATAATATGACATGATATTGTTTTAGGGTTTGTGCTGCTGTATTCCTAATAATTAATACGTTGAGAATGTTTTCATATACCAATTGGTCATTTATATTTATTCTTTTTGTGGTATCTATTTAGGTGTTTTGTCTATCCATGAGAGTATGTATGCATGTTCATGGTTGAAGTTGGATATCTTTCTCAATTGCTCTCCACTTTATGTTTTTGAGAAAGAGTTGTATATAGAACCTGGATCTGTCATATTTGACTAAACAGACTTGTTTCCAAACCCAGAGATCATCCTATCTCTGTATCTTCACTACTGGAACTGAAAGCAAGTCTGCTTTGCCCAGCTTTTGATGTGGATCCTGCACATTAGAAACTGGGGCCTTTGCGTCTATGTGGCAAGAACTGTACCATTTAGGGTCTATCCCTTAGACCCTTCAATTTTCAATGGACCTTCTTCTCTACAGAATTTTGAAATTATCTGTATATGCTAAATATGAACCTTCTTTCATGAGTATAGTTTACAAATGAGTGATTTGCTTCTTTACCCCAGAAGTTTATTTCATTGCTGAGTAGGAGCTTTCTAGTTTGATGTAATTCTGTCAAATTTGGTTTAGTTTCCTGTGCTTTTGGAGTATATCAAAAAGAATCTAATATTTGGAAACTTTTCACCTAGTTTTTTTCTATTAGTTTTATAGTTCTCAGCCTCAAATGATAGCCTTTAGACAATTTTTAGTTGAGTCTTATAACTCAAGGGAGGTAGAGGATTATTTTTAATATTTTTCCATGTGGATATTCAATTAAAGCAATACATTTGACTGAAAGGACTGCCTTTCCTCTAGTGGAAAAAGTAGTTGCCTACAGATACATGAATTTACTTCTACATTTTTCTATCAGTTATATGGGCTTTTGTCTCTCATCATGTACTGCTTCCATGGTGATTTAACAATGAATATATATTTGAACAATTTCCCTTTTCATTTTTATCTTAATTTGAGTCTTCTTTTTTTAATTTTTACTAGGAGTGTAATATTGTTTTATACGTAAAATGTGGGGAGAGAGAGAGACTATATTTTTACTTTAAATTTTTTTAACATTTTATTTTATTTTAGCTTTATAAATAATACCATTCAAAAATTCCCTCTTCTCCCCTCCTCCATTTCCCTCCAACGCCCCCACTCACCCTCTCCTGCCCCCTCCAGTCCTAAGAGAGGACAGGGTACCCTGCACTGTGGGAAGTACAAAGCCCTCCCCCCCTCCATCCAGGCCTAGGAAGGTGTGCATCCAAACTGACTAGGATCCCAAAAGGCCAGTACATGCAGTAGAATAAAATCCCAGTGCCATTATCATTAGCTTCTCAGTCAGCCCCCATTGTCAGCCACAATAAGACAGTCCGGTTTGACCACATGCTCCTTCAGTTCCAGTCTAGCTGGCCTTGGTGAGCTCCCCTTAGATCAATCACACTGTCTCAGTGGGTGGATTAACCCTGAATTCCTTGCTCACCTTCTCCTTCCTTCTGTTCTTCATCTGGACCTTGGGAGCTCCAACGTAGGTCTCTGTCTCTATCTCCATCCATCACTGGACAAACTCCTCCTGGATTATCCCCACCTCCATATTCACCCAACTTCATATTCCTCTCCCAACTCTCTCTCTCTTAAAAAAGGGTTGGGGAGCAAAAGAAATCAGGAGCTGCCATTCCTAGATAGGTTGTCTTTATAAAACCCCTTCCATCAAGGCTCAGGGATCTATGTGGAAGAGGATGTAGACAGATTATAAAAGGAAGGAGTAATGGAAGACTCTAAGGAAAATGTTTGTCAGACACAGCAGGACTGACAGAAACTGTAGCAGCACAACTGAATCCTTTACAGGTTCAAGCTAGATGGAATCCCAGAATTAAAGGAGCAAGTTGATATGGGCTCACTCCCCTCAGCAAGCCATTATTGATAATCACTGTAAAAGTTTTTCCCAATGGAGTGTCAATAGGTATATCAACCATACTCCAGGTTAGAATCCATTACCAGAAGTAGCTGGCCAACACAAAATAGATTTATTTTTTTTAACATTTTTAAATTGAATTTCTCACGCAATTTAATTCTTTTTTGTTTTTGTTAATCTCCCTGAATTCCTTACTGATACTCCCAACTGTTTTGTGTATCCTTTTTACTTAGATTTATTTTTGCATTGCAGTATATTTTAAGGTTAGTATGATACTTCCTTGATTATTCATTACTTCAAAACTTATTTTGGTATTTCTATTTTTGTGGTTCCATTATATAGATATAGATAGATAGATGATAGATAGATAGATAGATAGATAGATAGATAGATAGATAGATAGATAGATAGATAGAACAGTGAGTTATTTATCATCTTTTTGATTCATATATATTATATATATGAATTTTAAAGTTCTGTATGCAAAGTCATGTAAAGTAACATAGATTATATTGAATCTGTTGATCTCTTTGAGTATTATGGATAGTTTATGAGTGTTATTTTCAAAGTTAAGAATGCCCCTGGAACAGTGCTGCTTGGTTTGCTTCTTTGGAGAATGAATCGTGCTGGTAACCCACAATGTGGTTTACTTCAAGCAGCACCAAAACCCAGACAACAGAGTTCTGCAATTCCCATCCAGGGAGAAAAAAAAAATATGGTCTGTCAAACTTGAATAAGGACTATGAATTCTATGAGAATTCCTTAGAACTGTTTTACAGCTCTAAAATAAAAAATAAATTTCATTAATTCCCCTTATATCTTTTGGATAAAAATATTACGCTGTAGTAATTAGGTGCCGTGGGCTGAGTCCCCAGCATCCCAGCCACTTGGCTAGCTTATGCCCCGAAATAATTACACGGACACTGTGTTCATTTAATCACCGCTTGGCCCTTTA
>NW_004949132.1:1688795-1698204 GCF_000317375.1 Microtus ochrogaster
GACTACAAATAGATTGTTTTATAATTTTAATTAATGTAACAAATAGAGAAAGCTGGAACATTAAATAGCCTACACAACACATTCTCACAATCAGTAGAAGAGGTAAAAAATTATGAAGGTTGATAGGAAATTTGTCACACATGAAGGCCAAGTAAAAGGTTGGAGTGGCAAGCGATAACTCAAAGTGCCTGTGTAAATCTCTAATTTTTATATAAACTGTCGGTCAAACACTGCTTTAAGTAGAATGAAAAGGAAGTACAAGAACTTTTAGTTCTTTTGAAGATTTTCATCAATTTCTCCCTCATATCATCCCATTCATGCATAGCTACATAATATAACTGCAACATTAAAGACAGAATAGCATATTTCAGAACATAATTGAAAATCAGGTATTGTTGAAGCTGGAGTTGCTGGAAAAATAGTTATAATAGCTTCCATACTCCACTGCACATCACTATTATATGGAAGTCTTTTTAAAGTCTAGATGTGGCACCCTTATAATAAAAATGTCAAAATGGTTGTGATTGATGTTGTCCAAGGTAGAATAAGGAAGCTAGGTGAGAATACCATTGATTTAATATAGACATTTTTTTTTTTTGATTTTTCGAGACAGGGTTTCTCTGTGGCTTTGGAGCCTGTCCTGGAACTAGCTCTGTAGACCAGGCTGGTCTCGAACTCACAGAGATCCGCCTGCCTCTGCCTCCCGAGTGCTGGGATTAAAGGCGTGCGCCACCATCGCCCGGCTTTAATATAGACATTTTTATTTAACATTATGATGAAACTTACCTAGTGAAATGAAGCAACATACATGATAAAGTTTTAATATGTTCCCAATGAATCCACAGTTTAGAATCTTAGTCTACAAACTCAAATGTTAATTGAATTTGGAGGTGGAGTCTTTGGGAGGCAATCAATTAGATTATTAGCATGGGCCTCTCATGGCAACACACGTCTTATTAAAAATAAAAATAATTAGATTTTGTATTCTTTCGCTTTTCTATGGTAAAACAAGAAGGTCTTGAATAGATGCCAAGCAGAGACTGGCACCACAAGTTTGACTTCCTAGACTCTATAATCATGAGCCAAATGAAATTATACTCTTTTTTTGTTGTTTTGTTTTTTTATTTATTTTTAAAGAAAACAAATTATCTTTTTTCATCTTACACACCAACACACATTCCCACTCCCTTCTCTCCTCCCATACCCTCTACACCCTCTCACCCCACCCCCATCCACTCCTCAGAGAGGGTAAGGCACATTGCTTTGGGGAAGGACCAAGGCCCTCCCTACTATATCTAGGCTGAGCAAGGTATCCATCCAAAGAGAATAGTTTCCCAAAATCCCAGTATATGCAGTAGGGATGAATCCAGTTACCACTACCAGTGATCCCACAGTCTGCGCCAGCCATACAACTGTCACTCACCTTCAGAGGGACTAGTTTGGTCCTATGCTTGTTCCTTTTCTGTCTGGCTGCAGTTGGTGAGCTCCCATTAGCTCAGATAGACTGTTTCAGTGGGTGTACCTATGGAGGGTGAAAAGGGAAGAGGAGGGGGGAAAGGGAGGAATGAGGAGAATTTGGGGGAATGGGATAATCTAGATGGAAGAAGGACAGAGATGAGAGCAAAGAAAGAGATATCTTGATTGACTGAGCCATTATAAGGTATCTCCAGAAACCTGGCTCTGGAGAAACTCCCAGGAATCCACAAGGATGACCCCAGCTAAGATGCTAAAATAGAGGAGAGGGGGCCCAAACTGGCCTTACCCTGTAGTCAGACTGATGAATATCTTAAATATCACCATAGAACCTTCATCCAGCAACTGATAGCAACAGAGGCAGAGGCCCACATCGGACTACTGGGCTGAGCTCCCAAAATCCAGTTGAAGAGTAAGAGGAGTGAGAATATGAACAAAGAAATTGTACTCTTAACAATTGTTCATTGTCAGTAATCTGTTATAGCAGCAGAAATAAGGCTATAACAATATCAAAAGCCACAGAGCCTGTGCAAACACTCAAACTGTGGTTAGTTTTGATAACAGGTATTTTTCCCTCTGAAAATTGTTAGAAAATTAAACAATAGGCTCAGTAGTACTGTTAGCAACCAGTCTGCTTGTCCCTGCAGTGTATCAAATAGTATTTTCTTTCATTGAAATAAAAAAGTAAACTACAATTTAACAATAAATATTTCAAAATAAATTAAATGCCTGTAAGACAGTGGTATTGTTAACTTGGGATTCAAAAATTATTGAAAAATATGAGTTCCCTGCTATACTGATCTATTCAATTTCCTTTTTATTTGCATTGTATAACCCGTTCCTCTTATCCTGCTGATTTCTTACTCTTTTTACCTTTACCTATTAGTAACTTGCACAAACTTTCCAGCATCACACATTGTAATAGTCAGGAAATCTGCTATATGATACTCAGACAAACCATTATGTACTATTAGCTAGTGAGGGGTGGGCTAGGGCACTTTGCCATGGAAAGTTTATATGTTTGTGAGTGCAAGTTTATTTGCCTTTATTCTTGCCAGAATATGTTTTAGTTAACAAGAGTAATGAACAAAATGCCTTTAGCACTTCCAGAGCACATTCAGGCATTCTGCCTTTTATAATGCCTTCAGAGCTTTTTGTTTGCTCTTTCTAAGCTGTTGAAATAATGATTCTGACTCACTGTGTAGCTAGCACAATACTAAATGCTTCGTAAGTATTCCGTCATTGAACATTGTTTAGGAAGTATTAGCCTCTTCAATCTGATGATGGTAACCTTAAGCTTATAACCATTTAAGAGCTTGCCCAAGTTGAAACAATAAGTAGTTGAACCTAAGGATAACTCTAATTATAGAGAATTGTGTTCCATTAAATGTTTTAATTTTAAATCCTCACATTCCATCCCTTAGAATACAGGTATTTAAAGAATGGAATTTTAGAGAGAAAACAGGAATTTCCAAAAATAAATGAAAATAACTTTTGTTTCAGTGGTAAAGGGAAACAGTGAGCTGTCTTCAGACTCAGGTATAATACAATGTAGAGAGATTGGAGTGGGAAGTAGGAATAAGTATTAAGAGGGAGGCATAAAACAGCACATTTTAATTGAATTAGAAAACTCGTGGTATTAATCACACTGTTCCGATTATATTTAATAATAGCTCAACTATAGGCATATAAAAGTCTTATATTGTTTTAATGAAATAACTAAGCAGCAGAAATATTTTTTTGTTCACAGAAATGTAGAGTACAAATTTTTGGATAACAATTAGGAGTAAACATGTAAGGAACACATGAACAAAGAGGATGCCTTTTTTAGTGTTGCTCTTTTGTGTAATGACTTCTTAGATCTGTTCCTGTAAACATATTATGATACTTACGTACTCTCTGGTTAAAAATAATTCTACTTTTGATACCTGATTTTAATTAGAGTTTGCATGGTTTTGCTTTTAAGTGGGAGGAATTTGCATAATGAAAATGGAGGCTGCAATTGATATTTGAATGTCAATGTCAACAGCAATCCAGTGTAATCTAGGCAGCACAGTATGCAGACCATCTGGGCTGACTGCCATTATCCTGCGAACTAGCTAGGCATAAGTGATCCTCTGGAGCCTAATTCCCTGGTTTGCCTCTCTCAAAATAACTCTATTTGCCAATATCTTAGAGCAGGTGCAAAGCCATTCTGAAGTTTCCTGCTGAGGTTTATTCAAAGAGCTGGCTTTACTGGACTGTGGGCTCAAATTCCTACTTCCTGAGAGCACTGAGATTCAAGAATGACTTGGCTATACTTCTCTTTCAAGTTAATTCATACTCTTTTTCAGATTTCTTTAGCTCTTTCGTCTAAATCACACACTATTATAATGTACAGTGTTTCTCAAATGAAATAAGTGAGAATGGAAATATATTTAATGGTAAGTTGGAGGAATTCATAAGCTGGTAGTTCTGTGAATTGATTTTTGATTCAACAGGTATTTAATTTTTTTTTTTTTGAGAATAACTTGCCTCCTCTGGGATTTCAATCTTATGGAAATAAACAAATAAGGAGCTACTTTAGAAGATAAGGAGAAGCATAAAGAACTCTATCAATACAGTATTGGATAACAGGGAGAGAGACTATAAGCAAGATTATTATAGTAAAGGGTTTGAGGAAGCATGTAAGGAAACCAACCCACATTATTTTCTCATTTCCAACTCAGGTCATTTATTTTGATCATAACATACTTGACCAAATGAATGAGGGTGTAAGAGAACAGAACAGTTTATGGTCTTTGTGTTTATACTCTAATGGCTGCCCACTCAAAATCCACTACCTACTTTCTTTCTTAATGTGTGATCTACTTTTGATTTTTGTGCTCAGATAAATAATGGGGCTCATATAAATAATAGCCTTTCCTTGTCCCATTGTTTGATAGTTGATGAATATGATAAGCTTTTTGACTCCATGATTGGGTACCATGTGACAAGGTAGGTAACATACTACTTTGTAGTAAGATGATAAGAAATAAGCACTGAGATATAAAACAGTGTCTCTAGAGGGAACTCTGAAATGGTTTTCTTCACTTAGAAGAAGAAGAAAAAAAAACAACAGCAAAAGAAGAAATTATTTACCTTTGAATACTATTGCATGTACTCCTCTCATCATGTAAATCGTCTTTTAAATATATAAACAAAGAACCAGTCTTTGTCAAACTACTGAATTAGTCCTAGAAACATTATGTTTTTCCATTGTATTTTCTTCTTTTTTTGATATGGAAAGAATGGTGTACCTCTTCTTTCCTAAAGATATATCCATGTTCTTCTAATTCTCAAGGCTTATATGATATGACTTATGATGTTTTTTATATTGTAAGTGAATGGATTCAGTTAAGGATTTTGAAGAGTTTATTTTGAATTACTTGAGTAAGAGTAAACACAATCAAGTGAGTTCCTATGGTTGAGAAATGGAAGGAAGTTTTCACATATACACATAGTAAAAAACAAAGGGAATAAAGACCTATAGATTGGAATGATGCAGCCACATACTGCAAGCAACCATATGCAAGAGGGCACGTAGAAAAGATTTTTCTCTAGACTCATGTCTGGAAATGTGAACGTACCCACATACTCTTTTCTGATTACTGACCTACAAATCCTAAATTACTATATTCCCATCGCTCTGAGGCACCAAATTTGTGTAAATCTGTTATGGCTGCCTGAGGACCATAGTAAAATCTTATTTAGGTCATCTAATCTGTTAACATACATAAAAAAGCACCAACAAATGTGCTTTGTAAATGAAGAGGCTGATTTTTCATTTCCTAAGTATTGCCTATCTACAAATAATAGCTGTGAGTTATAAAAACCAAAAATATATTTTTCAAGTTAGGAGAATATGAGGCAGAAGTCTGTTCCACACATTCTTCAAAGGCATAAATATGAGTATAGAATAATAATATTAATGTCCTTCAGATATTAAATTTTCATAGAAATGCCACTTGTGAATCTTTCTAATGAAGTAATTTCACATATATTCATGTAACATTGCTTTATAAAGAGGAGAAAATGAGTTTACCTAAATGTATACCAACAGAAAAGTGCATAAATCAAATAAAGTTTGGCCTGTTAAGTTCAGATTTTTACAAACACAATAGATTCACAAAATGGATATAAAAACATTCCTAAAATATATTGTTCATTCAAAAATCAAGTCAAAATATATGTGCAATCTTAAAAATGTACTCATGAAAGCCTTTGAGCCAACATGCTAACATACTATTCCCATTTTAGTCCATTATACCCTCATTTTTGTCCAGTTATGAAAGAATTTTCTAGGACTTTGCATGGTTTCCTAGCCATTTCCTCTGCCTAACTGTCTGACTATTGCTGACCTGCAGTAGTCTAAACAGTAATTTAAGAAATTCTAGTAAATTATAGCAGTCACTCTACTTAAAACTTTTTTCATGGGTTCTCATTACCCTTTGGATGAAGAAAGGAGAAAGACCTACAAATCCTAAATTACTATATTCCCATAGTAATACAGCAGAGGAAAGGAGTAAGAAGAACTCTCTTTACGGCTACTTTGAAGATTGGATGATCTGGTTTTTGCCTCCCACTGAAACATCCTCTCATGCTCTCACGCCACATTTCTCTGTAGTCCAGGGGTCCCCTTCTAGTACTGACTCAAAGCACCTCTTTTCTAATGTGGAGTCATTTGATTTGCTCATCTCTCTGTCTGGAATACGCCCTCACTGATACAAGTCATTACTTGCCTGAACTCATCATTAAACTCTTATGTCCGCTTTCACCTCTTCAAAGAAGTTCTTTTGGAACCCATATGTATTAAGAATGAATATATTTTCCTGTATCTATATTTGTTTATCTTGGAATCAATGGGGTTACCTTTGGTTAGCCCCAGCCTGCCTTATGGCACCACCCTCACATTGAGGGCAATACTACAATATATTGTACATGTATTTTGACTTGATTTTTGGATGAACAATGTATTTTAGGAATGTTGTTATGGATATGTATAAATATTTAGATGGAACAAGAATACCGAGCTAGGTTTCTTGGGTAATAAAAGAACCCACTGATAGAGAATCCTAGTTTGAGAACCACCCATCAGCTGAAACCTTAGAACTTTAGATCTATAAATTCTCTTCTTGACAAAAACTAGAGCTACATCATCATCAATATGAAGACTTTCTTAGCCCCCGCTTACTCTGTACTATAGACATTTTGCTAGATTTTTATTTAGTTTTTATTTGTTAAAGTATTTTAATTTTTGAAATTATTGTATAATTATGCAATTCCCCTCCATTATTTCCTCTTTCAAAAATCCTCCAATATACCCCTCCTTGCTCTGTTTAAAATTCACATCCTCTTTTTACATTAATTAATGTTGAATACATGTATGCAGATCTACGTAAACATACATATATGATATGTATATGAATATTCCTGAATACAAAACTGAAAACTGATCAGTCTATATACTGTTACTTGTGCACGTGTTTTGATGGCTAAGCATTTGGTGTTGGTGTGTGCTTCCCATGGGGAGACTACTTCTCCCGCTCTCAGCACTCTTATGTTGGACATAATTCATTGTGCAGGACTGAGGAGTCTTGGTTTCTCTCCCCATTCACTTTGACATGTTTATTGTTGTATTGGTTCAGCTCATGTTTAGGCAATTATATTGGTGAGGTTATACAAATGTTGTTTCTGACACTAGGATACACAATCTCACATCTAGTTTCTTGTTCTCCTGGTTTTTTTTTTAAACAAACTTTTGCCTGTATCTACCTGAGCCTTAGGTGTAGGAGTTATAGAAATATAGAATTGTCTCCAAACTATCGTGACTTTCTCAGCATTTTCTATTTCACCCTAACCTCTCAGCTCCAAATCTCCATGGCAACAGAAAGCGCATTGTAAGCTTCCAAAGCAAGAAATAGTCCTACTCAGCTATCCCATATATGAACCACAGTAATCCGAAGGGTGTAATAGTAACATGCACACCTTGGCGATCTAACCAATAGATTTCTGATTGAATTTAAGACTCATTAAGCAAGAGAGAATTCATGCTTAGTACTGGAAATGTACCTAACGTGACATAATAGATCTTGGAGGAGATCCTACAACCAACACTTTAGTAAAGAAATAAAATCCCTAACTGCATTCTAAATATTTGTCCTATGCCTACAGATAATATAGTCCTCTGACCTCAGCAAGGAAACTTTTCTTTGAGGAAGCAATTCTTACCAATAAACTTCTCATGCTTCTAATGCTACTACCTTCATGTTTTCTTCTCAAGAAATCAGACTAATAAACAACACCTTAAGTGCTCCTCCTCCTAGTCAAATTCTTATTAATTCCCTTGTTGCTTTTCAAATAATTACTACAGCCTGTAACTACTTATTACTCGGATATTCATTTATTATTCTACCAATCCATTGTGAATCTATGGAGAAATTTTCCCTAAACTTGATCATCCCATTCCCTCATATTATCTTCCTCCCTCCCCTTCTCCTCTACCTTCTTGCCCCTTCATGACCGCCATGCTCCCAATTTCTTCTTTCTTCAGGAGAACTTGTCTAATTTCCCTTCCCTGGGGAATCTATGTATGTATATTTTATGGCTCTCCTTGTTACCTAGCTTCTCTGTGGTTGTGAACTATAAGCTTATTATCTTTTGCTTTACATCTAATATCCAGTTATGAGTAAGTGCATACCATGTTTGTCTTTCTGAGTCTAGGTTACCTCACTCAGGATTTTTTCCCATTTCCGTCCATTTGCCTGCAAATTTCAAAATGTCATTTTTTTTTTACCACTGAGTAATACTCCATTGTGTAAATAGATCATATTTTCTTTATCCATTCTTCAGCTGAGGGGCATCTAGGTTGTTTTCAGATTCTGAAATCATTCTGACATAAGCACAGCTGAGCAAATATTCTTGTGGTATGAGTGTGCCTCCTTTAGTTATATGCCAAAAGAGGCATTTATGGGTCTTGAGGTAGACTGATTCCCAATTTTCTGATTTCCAAAGTGGCTGTACAAGTTTGCACTCCCACCAGCAATGGAAGCATGTTCCAATTACTCCACATCTTCTCCTGCATAAACTATCATTGGTGATTTTTATCTTAGCCATTCTGACAAGTGTAAGATGGTAGCCTAGAGTTGTTTTGATTGCATATCCCTGATGACTAAGGATGTTTAACATTTACTTAAGAGTATTTCAGCTATTTGAGAGTCTTCTGTTGTGAATTCTGTTTATATCTTTACTCCATTTTTAATTGGGTGATTTGGTATTTTAATTTCTATTTTCTTGAGTTCTATATACATTTTAAAGATCAGTCATTCGTCTGATATGGGATTGGTGAAAATATTTTCCCATTCAGTAGGCTACTGTTTTGTCTTGGTGACTGTGTCCTTTGCCTTACAGATGCTTCTCAGTTTCAGGATGTTGTATTTATTAATAGTTGCTCTCAGTGTCTGTGCTATTGGTGTTATATTTAGGTAGTGGTTTCCTGTGCTCATATGTTCAAGGCTAATTCCCACTTTTTCGTCTATGACATTCAGTGTGGCTGAATTTATATTGAGGGCTTTAAACTATTTGAACTTGAGTTTCGTGCATGTGGGTAGATATGGATCTATTTGCATTCTTCTACATATTAACATCCAGTTATGCCTGAAACATTTGTTGAAGATGCTTTCTTCCATTGTATAATTTTAGTTCTATGTCAAAAATGAGGTGTGTGGATTAATATCAAAATCTTTGATCTGATTCTATTGTTTCACAAGTCTATTTTTTATGCCAAGGCCAAGTTGTTTTCAGTACTATAGCTCTATAATAGAGCTTGAAGTCAGGGATGGTGATGCCTCTGGAAGTTCCTTTATTGTACAGAATTGCTTTAACTGTCCTGGGTGTGTGTGTGTGTGTGTGTGTGTGT
>NW_004949132.1:1698304-1699610 GCF_000317375.1 Microtus ochrogaster
TTTTCATGCCAATTGCATTGACTCTGTAAATCGCTTTTGGTAAGATTGCCATTTATGTTATGTTGATTCTATCTATCCAAAAGCATGGGAGATTTTTCCATTTTCTGACATATCCTTTAGTTTCTTTCTTCAAAGGCTTAAAGTTCTTGTCATAAAGAAATTTCACTTCTTTGGGCAGTGTTCCCCAAGATATTTTATGTTATTTGTGGCGATTGTAACTGGTGATGTTTCTCTTATTTCTTTCCCAGATCCTTTATCATTTGTATATAGGAGGGTTACTGAGTTTTTTGAGTTGATCATGCATCCTGACACATTACTGAAGATTTTATCAGTTGTATGTGTTTCCTGGTAGAATTTTGGGGGTCACTTATGTATACTACCATATCTGCAAATAGTGAGGTTTTGACCTCTTTCCTTCCAATTTGTATCCCCTTGATACAATCCGCATCTTCTTTTGTTGTCTTATTAATATAGCTAGAACTTTGAGTACTATGTTGAATAGATATGGAGAGAGTGGACAGCCTTATCTTGTACCTGATTTTAGTGGAATTGCCTTGAGTTTCTATTTAATTTGATGTTGGCTGTCAGATTGCTGTATATTGCCTTTATTATGTTTACGTATGTTCCTTGTATCCCTGATCTCTCCAAGAGCTTTATTATGAAAGGGTGTTAGATTTTGTCAAAGGTTTTTTTTTTCAGCATCTAATGAGAGGATCATATGTTTTGTTTTTTTTTTTTAGTTTATTTATATGGTGGATTACATTGACAGATTTGTATATGTTGAACCATCCCTGCATCTTTGGGATAAAGCCGACCTGATCATGGTGGATTATGTTTTTGATGTGTTCTTGGATTCTTTTTGCCAGTATATGATTGAATATTTTTGTATCAATGATCATAAGGGAAACTGGGCTGTATGTAATTCTCTTTCTTTGTTGAGTCTTTGTGTGATTTCGATATTAGGGTAATTGTAGCTTTGTAAAAAGGGTTTGGCAACCTGCCTGTGCCATATACCTTTAATCCCAGCACTAAGGAGACAGAGGCAGTCAGATTTCTGTGAGTCTGAGGCCAGCCTGATCTGCAAGAGATAGCTCCAGGACAGGCACCAAAGCTATGAAGAAACCCTGTCTCAAAAAAAAAAATTGAGGAGTATAGGTATTAACTCTTCTTTGAAGTTCTGGTAGAGTTCTGCACTGAAACCATCTGTCCCTGGGCTTTTTTTGTTTGGGAGACTTTTGATAACTTCTCCTATTTCCTTAGGAAGTATATTTCTATTTAAATTGTTTATCTGATCTTAATTTACTTT
>NW_004949132.1:1700235-1713621 GCF_000317375.1 Microtus ochrogaster
TGTTGTTGAATTCTAACTTTAAGCCATGGTGATCTGATAAGATCCAGGGGGTTATTCCAATTTTTTGTGTCTGTTGAGTTTTACATTGTTACCAAGTATGTGGTCAGTTTTAGAGAAGGTTCCATAAGGAGCTGAGAAGGTATATTCTTTTGTGTTTGAGTGAAAAGTTCTATAAATGTCTGTTAAGTCCATTTGAGTCATGACATCTGTTAGTTCTCTTATTTCTCTGTTATGTTTCTGTTTTGCAGACCTGTGCATTGGTGTTAGTGGGGTGCTGACTTATCCTATTAGTGTATGGGGTTTGATGTGCAATTTAAGCTTTAATAATGTTTCTTTTACATTATGTGGGTGCTATTTTTCGGGGGAAAGATGTTCATCTTGTTTGTTCATAGATTTTTCCAGTGATGAGTCTGAGTCTTCTATCTCTTTTGATTGATTTTAGCTTGAAGTATATCTTGTTAGATATTAGGATAGCTATATCTGCTTGTTTCTTAGGTCCATTTAATTGGAAAATCTTTTCTGAACTCTTTACTCTGAGGTAATATCTGTCTTTGAGGTTAAGGTTTTGTAGTGATGAGGCAAGCCGGCCGCATCCTGCCACCCAGCTAATTTTACCAGAAATAATTACACGGAAACTATATTCATTTAAAACATTGCCTGGCCCATTATCTCTGGCCTCTTCTTGGCTAACTCTCATATCTTAATTAACCCATTTTCTAATAAATCTGTGTATCACCACATGACTATGACTTACCGGCAGGATTCTAGCCTAAGTCCATCTTGGGCCAGAGAGCCATGGTGTCTGCCACACTGCCTTCTACCCAGCATCCTGTTCTGTCTACTCCACCTACCTAATTTTCTGTCCTATCAAAAGACCAAGGCATTTTCTTTATTTAACCAATAAAATCAACACAAAACAGAAGACCCTCATACATCAAGGTGTATTTATTGTATGCATAATAAAGATGACTCCTTTTTCTGTATCCATTCTGTTAACCTGTGTCTATTTACAGGTGGATTGGGTCCATTGATATTAAGAGATATTAATAACCAGTAATTGTTAATTCCTGTTATCTTTAGGTGGTAGTGTTTGTGTGTTTCCCTTCTTTGGGGTTTGTTGGTGTGAGGTCAGCTTTTGCCTGTTGTGTTTTTATGTTTGCAGCTACATTCCTTGGGCTGCAGTTTTTCTTATACTAATTTCTGTAAGGTTGGGTATATTAATAAGTATTGTTTAAATCATGTTTTATTGTTGAGTATTTTGTTTTCTATGTCTGTGGTGATTGAAAGCTTTGCAGGTCATAGTAGTCTGGGCTTTCATCCATGGTCTCTTAGTGTCTACAGCACATCTGTCTATGACCTTCTGACTTTCACAGTTTCCTTTAAGAAGCTTGGTGTAATTCTGTCAGGTCTGTCTTTATATGTTACTTGGCCTTTTCCCTTTGTAACTATTATTATTATATTTTTATGATTATATTATTAATTATTTCTTTATTATTATTATTTCTTTATTTTGTATGTTTAGTGTTTTGATTATTTTATGGGGTGGGGACTTTTTTGGCCCAGTCTATTTGGTGTTCTGTAAGCTTCTTGTACCTTCATAGGAATATCCCTCTTTAGGTTGGAAAAGTTTTCTTCTATGATTTTGTTATATCTTGAATTTTCTTTAAGATAACTTTTAGTACTTCTCTTTTGGGAATTCTAGGAATAAAGTATAAAAATGAACTTTACAAGGCTTTCCAAAACTTTTTGACATCTTCAATATATTATATAAAAAAATTGTTCAGCATTTTCCCAATTGCTATTTGATTTAGAAGTTTTCTTCATGTATAAAATCTGAGCTCTTCACAGGCTACAGTCATGTGAGATACATCGGTAAGAAGTTTGTATCAATAGATTCATGTTGGTTTGCTATTTTTTTATATAGCTACAGTTAAATAAAGAATATGTTGCATTTGATACAGTTTCATTTTATGCATCCCAGGTTGGTTCCATAATGGTAACAGGGAAGATCTCTTCTGTGTTTCTTTCTTCTATTTTCTTATATGAATAGTCACCTAAGTATAATAAAATTTTATATTAATAATGACATAATCAGAAGAGGTGATAAGCTATCTTGTATTGGAACTTGTATACCTAATTTGTATTAGGTATACTTGTATTATAGTGATCAAAATATCCCATATTATCAAGTCCACTTTTAAGTGTCAGAAAGTATATGATTCCTTCTGCATAAAACCTGATATGTTACACTGAGGGTACAATGTATATTACATAATTGGGTCTTATGTTTCATTTTTCCCAAATGAACAAGATAACTATTTGAATTATTCTGCATGTAGGAATCATAACACCTAACCATGAAGTACTTCTCAATGAAGGTTCTATTTTCACTCTTCTTGTAGAAACTCAAACTATATCCTGCCTGATTTGACATTTCTGGATAACACTCACTAACTATGGTAAACAACTAGAAAACCTTCTTCAAATAACCCTTATATATTCAATAATGATCCTAGGATTAAATATGCTTGTGTGCTTTTACTAATTGACTGAACTTTGGTGAAAACTAGAGCAACTCACAGTTCTCAGTCTTAAAAGCACAATGGCATTTTAAACATACATATAGGTACCATTATGTGGACCAAATAGGTTATACTTAGGAGTGTGTGTGTGTGTGTGTGTGTGTGTGTGTGTATCTGTGTGTGTGTATGCAATATCAGTTGGTGATTTTAAAACTGTCATTAATTTGAAGTAGAATGGGGAAGTTTCTGGGATTATTTGTTGGGAAGAAAGGGAAGGAAGAAATGTCTAAAGGGAGGGGAGCAGAGAAAAATGTAGAGCTCAATAAAAATACATAAAAAAATAAATAAGAATGGAAAAATTGTAATCTCAAAAATAAAACAAAAATTAAAAAAGATATTAGCAGTAAAAAAAAAGCTCCAAGCCCCACTTCACAGTTAATAGTGAATGAGATGAAATATATGATATAAAAACAATGAAAATGAACTGTATGAATACCAACATGCATTTGTCATGTCACCTTCATGTCATCATGGGAATGTAAGGCTCTGTTTCCTTGCTTTAATATGACAGTAATAGGCTAATAATGTGAAAGCAAAGCGACTAGATTGGTTTTTGAGGACTGAATATTATGTCACATTAATGGTGTTTGATCCAACTGGGGTTGTTTAGTTAAGAAGAATAATGATCACCTTTAGAACAGAGAACTGAAGCTTGAGGAGGAGAGCCTAATTAGAGCTTCATTTGATCAATAGACAAGGAATTGCTGAGTACCTGATGTGAAATAGGTGTCATATTGAGCCTTTTCAAATAAAAATAGACTTATTATGTGTTGCTTAGAAAGCAAATCTAGAAATATTGTATGAGATGGCAAGCAAATGGCTTTTGGCTTAACATAAGAAAACAGGGATATAATTAGCAGTAATATAGAACAAAGAAGTCGATGAGTCTCAGAAGTCCCGTAAGACCCCACATTAGGCACATTTAGATTTTCAGAGAGCAAGAAATGAATCCTATTCATCTTTGAGATTCTGGTGAATGCATACACAGATGTGCATTGAGTGGATCAATAAGACTTTGTTGAAGATGTAAACATATCAAGTAGATGATTGAGATTGCTTATTCTCACAACAAGGAGTGTCATGGGGTCAGTCTCTGCTTCTTCTCTCCTCAGTTCCCTCACACCGTATGTAAAAGACGGATATTCATCCAAAGAAGTTCAAGAAGAATATGGAAGAAAAAATAATTTTACCCAAGAAAGGCCAGATGATTGTATGGAAAGGTATATAAGTAGCACTGAACTTTCTAAGGAGCTATCTGTATGGAGCTGAGAGTATGCATTTGGCTCATCATTCCTTTCTGTCCACCATCTGGGATACTTTGAAAAGTAGGAAGATGAGTATTCTAAATAAATTCCGATAATTCTTCATTTCCTCCATTATTTTGACTAAAGAAAGCAATTTTTTCTTCTCATTAATTTATTTCAAACAAAACAAAACAAATCAAATAATGGAATAATATTGGGGAAATGAGTCAATTACAAGCTATGTTAAATTTTGGTCAATCAAGATTTTATCTGAGGAGAGAAGATACTTATTGATGAGAAGTTAACGGTTGGCAGCCAAAAATCAATGTGTATGAATACATGCAAGGGTCACTCATGTCTTTCCAAGGAAAATCTCTTGATGCCATATTATCAATCACATATAATTAGTGTATATATGATATATGCATTTTAATAATAATTCAGAAAATTCCTGTGAAGCAAAAAGAATATCTTGTCAAATAAATAGGTTATTAACAGGTAAGTTTAGGCTTGGGTCACAATTATATTGAAATTAAATGATATGTCCTAAGTGCCCAAAAGTCTTCTCAAATTTTGCACATTGAATTAGCTTTTATATTACACTATAATATGGGCAAACAAAAAGCAGATAGCACTTTTCTTATTTCTGAATATAATGAGATAAATTCTGGCATCGAAATGTGTTTTTCTAATGAAAATAAAGAGAACTGAATATATTAAATTAGTCACGTGCTGCATAATGGTGTTTTAGTTGATCATATAATATGATATGCTGGTATTCACTTAAGACTATAATACCTAGTGGCAATGTACTTGTCTTAGTTTGGATAGACATTTCTTATCATGCTTGAACACTAAAAAAAACAAAAAATCCTACCTTGCCTAATAATATGTTTCTCAAAATTTATCCCTATCATTAAACAGTACTCAGTTGTAACTATCTTTTCACATTAACAACGAATTACATGAGGAAAATAAATTAGATGCATCCCTAGATGCCATTGATTTCCTACCTAAAACCATATTCTACTCTCTAAAGTCATAGTGAAGAGTTCAAGCAGAGCTAGAAGACTATGTCTATGAATTGAGGAGAAAGAAATTAGGGAAACTGAGAAGCCTGACAAATGAGAAGGACCTAAACAAAGAAGTCTAGATGAAAGCTAATTGAAAACACAAGAAATAAAATAATTGGAGACCTGACTTGTGAAAGGTCTCCAATTACTTCATTTACTAGAGAAAAATTCACAGTTGCTTTTGATGGTGTCTGTCAGTGCTGTGTGATCATATAGCAAATATAAAAAAATATTAAAAGGAAAACTTGTGCAGTAAAATGTCCATAGGGGCTTTGAAATGATCTTACTTGGCAGTAAGATGATTCAATAGTGGTTTATATTTATGCAAATACGGAAAAGATGAAATAAAATTAGCAAATGAAAATATCTTATGTTGCTTATATCTGAAAAGTTTTGTTACTGTCTTGCATATATGGCACTTTACTCCTAAACGAGATACAAATTCTTCTTATATTTACATAAAAGAATTATTCCCATACTCGATATAATTGGTCATGAAACAATTACTTTTATACTAAAAAGTTGAAATTATGTGAAATATTTCCATTGGCTTAAAGGGAAAGAAACTAGAAAACATTAGCATCAAGAATTTAGTAAAATTCACGAACATGACAATTTTTAAATATTCTTTTTAAAATTGAGTAAATGGAGAAATTATGAATAAAAATGGAAAATACTTTGAGGATTGTTAAAGTGATACACATTTTTCTGAACATAGTAGGACATGTCCATAATTCCAGCATTCAGAAAGTTGGTGAAGCAGGATCCCAAGCACACAGCTGGTCAGGGCTACACAGAGAAACTCTCCTGTTTTCTAAAAATTATATATTAAAATTCATGAGAAACAGCAACTCTACTCTCATGCAGGACTATATATGCCAATAATATAAAAGAAGTTATATTTGTTTGTATATGATACCAAAAGTATAGGCAAGAACAAACAAATGATCTGGGTTATGTATAAAATGGAAAATATCTATACATCAATGTAGCCTAAGAAATTATTTGCAAACATTCATCTGATAAAAGCTTAAAATAGAAATGTACAATGAACAACCTACAGCTAAACAGCCACAATAAACACAAACAACTTGGCTAAGAGTAGCTAAAGAGTTTAAATAAGTGTTACTTCAAATTCATGTATAACAACTTAAGATGCAAATGAAATCCACATAATCTACCACCCATCAGATGGAATACACTTAAAGCGAAAGTGAAGTGCAATGTTGAAGACATGAGCACACTGCTGAAACATTCAGTCAGTGCTGATAGAAAATCAATATGGCAGTTATCCACAAAAGCATATCAGAATTACCATGACAACCTGAAATTCTCTTTGGATGCAAAAGGTGTTAAAATAACTGGAGCACAAATGTCTGCAGCATTATTTTTCATTTATCATCCTGCAGTAGGTACAGAACACTATTAATTGAATCCATTAATTTGCTAATGTGATATATTCATAGAAAGGGATATATTGTTTGTACATTAAGAGATGTGAAGTTTTTTTATATTTTCCCCATCATATCACCTGTGTCCTGGTAAAAAGGGAGAAGGGAAAATACTACATAATGAAACAGAGCAGGGATAGATAATGCTGATGTTTGAAAAAGCAATAGGGAATCATATTATGTTATATCTACATAAAATTATATCTAAAACATATGAGTGTATGCACATGTACACACACCTATATATATATACATATATATATGTATGTATATGATGTATATGCAGTCAAGTTATGCCACTTGGAGTGATAATGCTTCTGCCAAAAGCCATAAACTAACAGAATCAGGTGTGAGGACCTACTCTTGATGTTAATGGCAGTAAAAGAGTCTCTCTAAACAATATAGATGATTGTTGTTGCTCTTGGTTACCTCCTATAAGTTGAAGACAAAACCCCATTGCTGAAGTTATCAAACATGTGGGGTATAAGTCTTAGATGATTTTTTCTGAATCTAACCCCAAATCTCCCACCTCCATAAGGACTAGCTTTCATTTTGCCACAAAGTACAATGCAAACCTCAAATTAAAGACAGCAATAAGAGTCCTACCTGACTATGAAGATCATGGTCCATAACAATTGTCAACACAGCAAGATTTTCTTTTCTTTCTTATTGTAATTTGTTTATCGTAAGATAATTTACAAACATCTTGCTGTATTTATGACTCAGTGGACCAAGGTTCTTCTGACAAAGACAGCAACCAGTTAAAACCAGCTTGCTGTTTTCCTTTACCTATTATTTGTGGGTACAACTTGATTTTCATTAATCCAGAGCCGCAGCCCCAGGTATGATTTTAATCAACTCCTTTGAGATGACATCTTAATGGATGCAGTTGAACATCAAGTCAATTTGTCAATCATATCAGAAGCATTCTTGCAGGCATTGCCCGTAGCTGTCATTCTGAAATGTTTCTTACTGGTGGAGGACTCCTTCAGGGAGTAGTAGATGATGTTGTCCAGATTGTATTCCTGGGAATTCTGTAGCGCATCAGCATTGCTGTAAGGCTCATGCTCTCAGCAGCTGTAATGGTATTGAGAAAGAAGGTGGACTTCTCTTATATCTTGTAGGAGAGAGCAGACTTGAACTGATTAAAAATGATAGGGTCTTCATCATATTCATATCCAGAATTTAACAATTCAAAGGCAATGCCTGATGCATCTCCAAAAGTAGGGGACTTCTGTCCCACAACTTTGACACCAAAAACTGGTCAGAGTGAGCCCTATAAAGTATGCCATTGGTTTTGTTACCAATTCCTGCAACTATAACTTCTTTCCCAGCTGCAGTGAGGGTAGTTTCCTCATTCTTCATCTATTTGGCCACTGAGGAATGAATAGCCCCACAAATCCCTTGATCTGAGGACACACCACAAAGGAGGTGTTCGTTCTTGTTCTCAGGTAATTTAATATCAGCCTTTTCATAAAGAGCCAAAGAGCCTCAAGCTGGCCTCAGCTCCCACTCAGCCCTGGAATATTTTGCAGCTGCAACCATCTTCATAGACCTGGTAATTTTCTGGATTTTTTTTTGATGGATTTAGGTCTACTGGTAATATCTTTCAAAGTTGCCATGTTTCAAACTTGTGCAGCTGAACGGCACAGGGCAACAGCCCGGCAACACTCTCCTGCAAGAGCATGGTAGAACTTTGAAGGTTGGACAGATGGGATTAGCAAGATTTTCCTTTAGGTGTAATACTAGCACTTGTATCTTGGCAATAACTAAGAGCTATCATGTTGAACTTACAGCCCATTCAATAGGAAAGAAATCATGCCTGGTACTTGAAAACTGGCTAACTACCCAGGCATAGTGGTGGCATAAATCTTCGAAGAGAACCTACACCTGAAGCTTTACTAGAACATAATTTCTAACTGTATTCTAAATATTTATCCTTATACTCACAGGTAAATATAGCTCCCACCCTTCATCAAGAAAACTTCTCTTTGCAGCAGATAGGACCTTTATTGAAAACCACAACGGATCAAAAACCAAAATATTCCTGCACCTAAGTCTCAGGGAACATGGAAGAAGAGGGGCTGAAAGATCTCTGTGAGTTTGAGTCTACAGGGTGAGCTCCAGGAAAGGCTCCAAAGCTACAGAGAAACCTCGTCTTTAAAAACAAAACAAAACAAAAAACAAAAACAAAACTAAACAAAAGCTGAACAAGGACAATGCCAGCAGGAAGAAAGAAAGAAAGTGAGAGAGAGAGAGAGAGAGAGAGAGAGAGAGAGAGAGAGAGAGAGAGAGAGAGAGAGAGAGAGAGAGAGAGAGAGATCGAGGGAGAGATCGAAAGAAAGAAAGAGAGAGAAAGAAAGAAAGAAAGAAAGAAAGAAAGAAAGAAAGAAAGAAAGAAAGAAAGAAAGAAAGAAAGGTGAACAAAGCAGAGGAAGGAAGGAGGCCAGGAAGCATAATTCTTCCATGACTGCTACTTTAGTTCCTTCTTCAAGGTTCTGTTTGAGTTCCTGATCTGACTTCCCTTGAGATGGGTTGTTTTGTGAACCTGTAAGATAAAAATAAGCACTTTCCTCCAAAGTTGATTTTGATCATGGCATTTTATCATAGTAATAATAATCCTAATATAATCATTGATGGCAAAAAGGGTATATGAGAGACCACTGACCCCGAATGGCTGGAGGTGGACTATCATTTTTTCCGGTTATACAGCCACTAAAAAGTTGTTCATGTTCGAATAAATATCCTCACATTCATGTTCATGAAAATACCTCCAATTTAACTTTATGGGTCACAAGTAAAAAGACAATAGAATGGAGAACTTTTAGGAATAAGGGATTTAGTGGAAAGGGGAGAGGGGCTGAGAGAGGATAGTAGGGTTAAACAACTAAAAATTATTATATACATTTATAAAATGATCAAATACTAAAAACAAATCTTCAGTTTTTCTTTTTTGTGTGTATATATGAAGTTCAACATATATAACTGAAAATAGTGGTATATAAAGCAAAAAAAAAAACAAAAAAAATCAAAATAAATAAACAAAATAAATAAAACAAAAACACATCAACCAAGTGCAGACCAGCTCCCCGATATCCAGACAGCATTATTGAAGGAATAGTGCTTATTAGGATTTTGAGACTGTTTTGATTAATTAATGTTGGGTGACAAAAGAATTCTCACACATACTCCTAGATATTTGACATGTTTTGGGACTGTGTTAAGCTTTCTATTAGCTTCACTTTATCACTAACATGCCAAACTAGTACTTCCGCAGTCCTATATTCTGATGGTGATAACAGGATATGAGCCTGGTGAAAAGACCTTTCTTCCTTGGTAGAACAACTTTCTGGTTGTAAAAGGAACTTTTAAATGTTCATTCATCCTTTAGTAGATTTTCTCCAGCGTTTTACAGTCCTCACTAGGCAGATGCCATTGGGCTGTTCTATAATGATCCTACCACATTGCCTTTCAGCACAGAAAATTGTTGAAGGAGCTGGCAACCCTTCTAGTCTGCCCACAAACAAATTTTTCCACTGATACCTCACTGGTCAATGTCATCCTCAAAATGAATTGTGAAGGGGATTTTACGTTGCACCGCTTCTCCAGAGTGTGAGAAATGGATTACTACTGCACAACCATGCAAAGACAATGTGAAGGCTGAGAAACTGGAGCTGCCACTTTGACTTATACTTGTGCAAATGAATACTGCAGCTTCAGCTCAGGCCTGCCTGCCCAGGAATCATTTTTTCCCCTTTTTGGCATCAAGGGCAAAAGCAAAAGTAAAGTCTGAGTTTTACAGTGCCATTCATTGCTATATGGTCCTTACACCGGTAACCTAACCAACCTATTTTTTAGTTCAAGGGTGTTATATCCCATTTTACCTGTGTGAAAAGACCTATTCAAACCAAGTATGAATTATACTCTCTAATTAGGTAACACTTTTCTATGTCTTATTAAAGGACTAACCATGAATTCTCTTACTACACATTAAAATGTTGTATTCTGTTTTTTTTAATTGTTTCTGATTGTGTCCAAAACAATACACCATAAAGAGTAGTAGGAAAAAGAATAGCAGAGAATTCCTTTGGGTAGGAAAAACATGATTTATCCCTGTCTCTTAAGGTCCTGATACATGGGTATTTAATATTTTTATGGCCAATAATTGAATACACATATTAATGATATTAAAAATAGACATGCTAATTTGGAATGGGGAATCTCACAGGCTCTACCTATATATGAAGAGCTACAGGCAATTAACGACTGCTCAGAGGAGAATTAGTCTTTCCTAGTGTTGAGCTCCCTAATTGCTTATCCAACACGAAGTGGTCAGCCCTGAATTTGCATATACACAAAAACCACATTAAACAAACTTACAATGTTCTATTTATATATTTATTATATATATGTAAAATTAATTATATAAAAAAGACTATCGATTTGAGGTGAAGTGAATGGAGGACATAAGAGGAATTAGAGTGAGGACATGGAAGGAAGAACTGATATAACTATATTTTAATTCATTTATTTTTCTTTATGTGGTTTTACTTTATTCAGATTCTTTCATGCGATTTAACTATTTTTTAAAATTCAAGTATAATTGCATAATTTTCTGCTTCCTCTTTCCTCTTAAACCCTCCTTACACACACACACACACACACACACACACACACACACTTCTAAATATAAAATAAAATCTGATCACTCCTTTTAAGATTTCTTGTATGTCTATGATTTCAGGTCTGACCACTTGGTATTAGATAATAATTTGGGAGTACCCTTCCTTGGGGAAGATTATTTCTCCCCTCTTTTAGCATTCCTTAGTTGCTTGTAGTTCATTGCTATAGATAGGGGCCACATGAAACATTTTCTCTTCCACAGTAGAGTACTTATTGGTGTTATCCTTGTTTATTCAGCCGTAATCAGGAGATTTCGTAGATGTTGCTTCTCTGACAATTCAACGGAACACAATATTGTTGCAAAGTGTCTGTTCCTCTGGCTCTTATAATCTTTCTGGACTCTCTATTTCTATAATTTCTCAGCCTTAGGTAAAATAGTTTACTGCAGAAATATCTGTTGGAATGTGCACCACATGATTGTTATGCCCAAATCTGTGGGTTCCCCACAAAACAAAGGAGACCAAGTCCCGTGTATAAAAGCAAACAGCCTTTATTTTAATCAAGTTTGCAAACTCGGTCTCTCTGCATGTCCAACGTATAGGAATATCAAGAGAACATCGAGCTCAATTAGAATTGGGTTTTTATAGTAGTAAAGGTGGGGGTGGGAGGGTCTGAGGATCAGGACATCTGATTGGCTGACATCTGTCTAGGGGTGTCCTGGTGAATGTGCACTGGCAGGTGGTCCAATCTACAAGGGTTGGAATGCCAGGCATTTCCTTTGAATGGTCTGTTCTTGGGTGGGGGTTGGGTAATCTCAGTTTGTATTTCCTCCTACAGCCAGGCATAGCCTCAGGGTAAACTACTGAGACTCTGGCCTCTTATTAAATTTATCAATGGCTAAGTTCTACTCTAGCAAAGAACTTTTTTTGGGTGACCTGTCCATATTTAGCTTATTATGGCTGGCCCCCACAATGATCATGTTTGCATTTTGAATGGGTTGCCGTTTTCTTTGATTTTCTTCATCTGTTGCAAAGAGGAGTTTCTATGATGATAATTGAGACTCATATGAGGGTATAGCAATCAATATCTAGAATATATTTAGAAATTAATGGTTTTGCCAGGCGATAGTGGTGCAAGCCCTTAATCCCAGCATTCGGGAGGCAGAGGCAGGCGGATCTCTGTGAGTTCGAGACCAGCCTGGTCTACAGAGCTAGTTCCAGGACAGGCTCCAAAGCCACAGAGAAACCCTGTCTCGAAAAACCAAAATAAAAAAAAAATTAAAAAAAAAGAAATTAATGATTTGGTAACATGATGATTGGAGGTTCTCCTCCAAGATCCATTACTTTGCCAACCTTGGCTATTTCGCTAGGTTTCTAGTATCAGGCATGATATCTCCCTTGTTGACAGGATCTTAGTCCAGTTTAAAAAAAATATTGGTTACTGCCAAGACATACATACCCTTTCTTTACCCTTAGCCACATCATGCCTGTTCTCACACTTTAAAGGTATAATAGATAGGTAGGAATATGGGTTGCATGCATCCTTTGGAAACTTTCATGGCACCTTTTGTGACCTTTAAATTTAGTGCTTAGGGAAACTTTCAGGTCAAATGCAGCTCAGAGCCTCCAGATTCTGTCTATAATAAATGGTATCTTCAGCAACAGGGAATTCTCTTCAACATCTGGGAAGCAATCAAGTGCAGCAACAGTAGTACATACTGTTTTTTATGTCTCTTAGACTCCTCTGATGGACAGTTAAAATAGGGATTCCTCATGCATGTTGGTAGGTTTTCAATAGTCTATGGCTCTTGTTTGGATAACCAATGTCAGCTCAGATGAGAAATTTTCACTTAAACTATATATACTATATACACATGATTACCGACATTTACAATTACATCTATTTATATCCGTATCTATCTGTCTATCTGATGTGGGTTCCCCTATGTTTGCTATGAATATATTACCATCAGTTAATTGGTCTATGGCAGGGCAGAATAGAGCTAGGAGGGGGAAACTAAACTGAATGCAGGGAGAAAGAAGGGAGAGTCAGGGAGATGCCATGTAAGTTCCAAAGGAGAAAGACACTGGAACCTTACTGGTAAGCCACAGCTTAATGGCAATTAAGATTAATAGAAATGGGTTAATTTAAGATGTAAGAAGAATATACCTCTCTGTTTACAATCAATCAATCAATCTATCTATCTATCTATCTATCTATCTATCTATCTATCTATCTACCTATCTATCTATCTATCTAAATTTCTAGATATCTCTGTTATTCTTTCGGTCCCTGCCCTAGCCACGCCCACTCCTTTTTAACCTCTGACCTCACCTGCCATTGCTGTCTCTTCCTGCTTTCATTCCCGGTGTACACAAGGGGCTTTGCCTCTCTCCTCCTCTCTCTCCCTCTC
>NW_004949132.1:1713721-1730968 GCF_000317375.1 Microtus ochrogaster
TCTCTCTCTCTCTCTCTCTCTCTCTCTCTCTCTCTCTCTCTCTCCTTTTCCTCTTTTTCTCCTTTTTAATAAATACTTATATGGCTATTTCCTGTGTTTATATGTCTGACCTGCCGCCACCGCCAGTGCAGTGTGTGCCCTCCCGCTGGTGGGAAACTGTAGCCCCTTGCTCGTCGGGTGCCGACCTGCCTGAGTTTGCTGCTGCTCTGTGAGCCCACCGGGCGGGCGGGGGAACCCCACATTTATTTTTTAAGAATAACACTATCTATATCTACATAGATAGGTGTGGATATAGATAGATAAATGTATGTAGATATGATGCATATATAAGCAAAGACATAGATAAAACATTTATAAACTCAGATTCAAGAAATACAAAGACATACCCAGAAAAAAAACAAATGCATGCATTATAATGAAACTATGCAAAACAAAGGAAAGTAATGGTTATAAAATCTACCAGAACAAAAACACATTTTAATGCACCAAAACATACTCCAATATTTATTTTAAAATAACAACTTCTTATCATTCACTAGTTATGAAGCTGTGTATTTTTAAGTAGAAGAAAAAAATCTATAGTTCCATGAGATATTTAAAAAAATTAAATAAATTGAAATCCTTTTAGAAATACATAATAAATTAACTTAAGCTGGAGAAGGTAACTAGGTATAACAAAATTTCCAGCTATAATGTGTACTTTTCATCTTATTTCCCCTCAAAACACATCAGAGTACTCATTAATGATAAAGCCTGAATTGAAGAGATTGTTATAAACATTTTCCAAGCTATAAAAGGAAATATACCATTATTGCACTATGAAAAGTAACAGATTACATATCATTGTGGCAACACTACCTTTGAAAAACATTTTGCATAAAAGTATTTTCAGCCTTGACAGGGCCTCCTAGTAGTGTCAATATCTTTATTGAAGGATGAGCACACTGCTGGCCTGAAAATGTGTTTTTTTCATTACTTTACAGGTGCTTCTGGAAAACAAGAGAACAAATGACATTTTTAAGTTAAGATATCTAACAAGAAGGTTAGAACATTTTCTTGATTGATTTATTTTCCCTTGTCCTTTACAATAACAAAGGCTTCTGGCTTTGAATTAGACAATATTGATCACTGAAGTAGTTCTATTCAGCAGCTTTATTTACAGGAGTGAAATGCCAACCACTATTTCCATTAATGTCCTCATGAGGCTTAGCTGTCTAAGTTAAAAAATGTACTCTGAATTCTTAAGGTATTCACATAATTGATCAAAACAGAAAAGTGAGGTATTTTGTGTTCCATAAATCTACATTACACATAACTCTAGCTAGTAAAAATTCATATTGTACTCATCTAAGTTTAATATGCTTTCAATGTAAGATGTTTTTCCATAAAAATATAATTAATTTTAAATGCCTAATACCAATGTACCAAGCATATAAGAATGGAGGACCCTGAATATAAAAGTCTAATAGTCTATTTATCATAGATTAATTTACTTTCAGAAGGTAAGTAAATAAGAAGCAAATGTATAATGTCCTAGAAATATCAACCTTTTCAATAATATTGTTTTAATATTTTATGTCTTTAACCTTTTCAATATAAAACACAGATTTTTAAATATTACTTTGCAGTATTTGTTCATTGGTTTATGGTTTGAAGCTCTTATAAATGTATCATGACAGTTTTTTTGTTCTTTACTTTTGGTTGTTTGCTATTTGTTTTGATTTGGTTTTGGTTTTATGAGTCAGAGTTTCTCTGAATAACGCGCTAGCTGTCCAGGAATTCACTCTGTAGACCAGGTTGGCCTTGAATTCACAGAGAGTCTCTGGACTCTGCCTTCTGAGTGGAGTGTTAAGATTAAAGGCATGCACCGACATGCCCAAGTACTAAGTATTTTGTAATTTAGTAAATTTGTAAATGAAATTCTGTTTGGTTGTTTTTTTTTTCTTTTGGAGACAGGGTTTTTCTTGTAGCCCTGCCCCTCTTCTGGAACTCATTTCATAGAACAGTCTGGCCTTGGACTGAGAAATCCATCTGCCCTCCTAAAAGCTGTGATTAAAGGCTTAAAGGCTAGCTCCATCACCACCATCACCATGTGGCTATTGCAGTTTTCTAAATAATCTATCCTTTGGACAGACTGCTTTATAGGTAGTAACATTTCATTATTATTCATCTGTTATTTCTTTAATTGTGCTATGTTAATAAATTTTGTCTCTGAGGCATACATATTTATTTCCTTACTTTGGGCTGCTGCTGGAATTAAGAAAAGAAAACTTAACGAGTCTTCCTGGATATACAATCTATACACTCTATAAAACTACATAAAATAACTATATGAGTTGTGTTTTTCTAGCCAAAAAAATGTACATAAATAATTAGGGTCAATGGAAATGCAATAAGTGACCTAGCTATGTGGCAAGACTTTTTATCAGCCATGCTATAATATAAATTTTGCCAGAATGTTCAAGTGATAAAACCCCAAACAATAAAAAATGTAACAGAATGAGGGATAATCTACGAAAAGGAGAATGAGGCAGGGGAAGTCAAATACTATGTGTTTCCATACAGCCTGAGTCTTTGGTTCACATCCATATCAGACACATGTATTGTTGTATTGTTTCTTTGTTGAATAATTACAAATTATGTCATTTTAAAAATAGTATCATGTGTCCAGGTATCTCTTGAATACAGCATACAGCATGTAGTCAAGACTAACTCTACCACTAAAATACATATCTTACTTAATCTTTGTTATTTTCCTTTTTTGAAGGGACTTATTAAATTTCCCAGGCTAACCTTGGACTTGCTATGTATCTAAGGCAAGCTTTGAACTTGCCATCATCTAGTGTCAGCTTTTGTAGTAGCTGGGATTATAGGCAGACACTGCTAGTCTTTGCTTTAGGCCTCAACTTTTAACCTATGTATCATTTTATGTGACATGATTTTCTTTCAGTTTAGTCATGTTTTTTAAAATTTTCTCTTAATTGAGGAAATTAGATCATAAATTTTGAAGAGTTATTGAGATGATAGGGCTTAAGTTTGCCCTTGTATTGTCTCAAGATTGTTCCCTCTCCTTTTATCCTCTTGGGTTTTTTTTTTGTTTGTTTGTTTTGTTTTGTTTTGTTTTGCCAGCTTCTGGTGTATTTCTTTAATATCTTTTCATGATTTTATTTTTTTAAAATGTCATTTTACATTCCAATACCCATTTTTCCCTCCATGCCCTACTCCTGTTCCTCTTCCCTTTCCTCCAGCTCACCCCCACACCCTCCACCCTCCTCTCAAAGTATAAGGGCTCCTATGGATAGTCAACAAAGACTGATCCATTAAGTTGAGGTAAGACCAAATTCCTCCCCACTGCCTTAAGGCTGAGAAGGGCATCACAACATAGGGAATAGGCTCCAATAAACTAGCTCATGCACCAGGGATAGACCCTGGTCCTACTGCTAGGGACCCCTCAGATAGAACAAGCTACACACTTATCTCCCACATGTAGAGGGAATAGTTTGGTTCCTTGAAAGCTCCACAGCTGTGGGTCTAAAGTTCGTGGGTTCCCATGAGCTTGGTTCAGCTGTCGCTTTAGAGTTCTCCTTCATGATCTTGCCTTCTCTTGTTCATATCGTATCTCTTCCCTCTCTTCGAATAGATTCCCAAAGTTTGGCCTGGTCTTTGGTTGTAAATCTTTGCATCTGGTTCCATCGATTATTGGATGAAGGCTCTATGAGACAGTTGGGGTAGTCACCAATCTTATTACAAGGAAAAATCAGTTCCAGCACCCTCTCTACTATAGTTGGGGCCATCCTTTGCCACATCCACAGCAGTAACTGCCGTGTAGTGACAAATGCCACTGCACTGGCCTGAGTCTGCTGAAGGACTGAGGTCAGAGCTTCCTGGAGCGCAGCCTCAGGCAGTCTCCTGGCAATCAGCAGCCTACTGTGGGACCTGACGCAGAAGACAGGCCTCCTGCTAAAGGATGGCCTTGGAAGCGAGCCCTCCTGGCACTCTGCATGCTCTTTCTTTGTATATCTTATCTTTCCTGTTCACAGCTGACCAAGCTCCCAAGAATCACAGTATAGAATGAAACTGATGATCCTCTGAAATCCGCTCCACCATTCATTAAAGCAGTTCTGGAAGAGATAAAACAGACCGCCCCTAACTTAAGTTTGGGAAGACAGGAAAGTATGATGAATTTGGGAATAGATGGGTAAACTATCAGGGAAAGAAGCAGTTATGGCATGAACTTCCGTTTATGGAAAAATTAGCAAGAACTAGAAAACCCTGGTGCTTTTATACCAAAGATGAGAGAAAAGAATTAGCAGACAACATGAAACCAGCTTTAGAATATTGGTATAAAACGTCTGATAAGGAATGGAAAGCACACCTGAGTACAGTGCAACAAAGTATAAAAAAGATATATTAGTGGGGGCTTTGAACTCTGAGACTTTGACCTTGAGAACCAGCTCTTGCTGATAGACTGTGGCTAATGGTGTGAGACAGTGTTCTAAGAAGTCCTTGCCAACAGCTGTGGTACAAAGGAAGTCCTGAATTAGATAATGCTTAGCCTTGATTTATGTCTAGAACTGTGAATGGTGTGATGATGTACACATGCCAAGTTCTTTGATTTGTTCTGTATATAAACCTGAACTTTGCAGAAATAAAATTGCAGCAGATTCTCACTACACAGTGTGTCTGTCTGTCATTCCCTTGCGTCGTATCCTGACTTCCCTATAGCCTTCACCCCTGTTCTCCCGTGGATTGCAGTCTCCCAGAGGGACGGTCCGTGGCAATCCTTGTGAATTCCTGTTAATTTCCCTAGCATCATGTTTCCCCCTAATCCCATAATGGCTTGCTCTATCAAAATATCTCCTTCATTGCTCTCCTACTCTATCCCTCCCCAAACTCAGCCTTCCTGTTTCCTCTTGTTCTAACCCCCCATCTCTCCTCCTTAACTGCCCTCCTTTCCCCAGTTCCCCTTCCTGCCCCCCGGAGATATTATCTAATTATTCTTCCCAGGGTGATCCATGTATTTCTCTTAGGGTTCTCCTTGTTCCCTAGCTTCTCCATAGCTTTGGATTGCAGTCCTGTTATCCTTTGCTTTACATCTAGTATCCACTTATGAGTGAGTACATACTGTTTTGGTTTTTCTGAGTCTGGGTTACCACACTCAGGATTTTTTTTTTCTAGTTTCATCCATTTGCTGGAAAATTTCAATATATCACTGTTTTTTTACAGCTGAGTAATACTCCATTGTGTAAATTACCACATTTCCTTTATCCATTCTTCTGTTGAGGGGCATCTAGGTTGTTTCCAGGTTCTGAATAGTACTAATAATGGTGCTATGAACATTGTTGACCAAGTGTCTTTGTGGTTTAATTGAGCATTCTTTGAGTATATGCCCAAGAGTGGTAATGCTGAGTTTCGAGGTAGATTTATTCTCAATTTTCTGAGAAACTGCCATACTGATTTCCAAAGTGTCTGTACAAGTTTGTACTCCCACTAGCAGTGGAGGTGTATTCCCCCTATCAGAATGGCTAAGATTAAAAATACCTTAATAGTTAAAACTTCTATCCTGACCTTATCAATGTATACAAGTGCTAAGTTTTTCCATCCTGAGTCAAGGACCTGAACTTTACTTCCATTTGTTTACTTTATTCCCTATGTCACTATAGTTTATTTATCACTCCATATATATCACTTTCAAGACTGACACACAGAATACCATGACAGAAAGCATGAATATGATCAATAATCATGCTATATAGTGTGACTCCTTCATCATTACTTAGGACAGGATACAGGACAATGACCAGGCAGTCTCTGCTGAAGTCAATATTCTTCCTTCTCTAGGTTCAGTGAATTTTCAATGAATATATCCTAATTTCAAGACTTCATTTTCTTAATAATTATAGCTATATGTGCTGGATGCCACATCAGATGGTGGTATAGCTTATACTTTAGTGGTACCTGTTAAAGAAAATCATAAAGCCAGGCATGTTCATATATACGTGTAATCCCAATGTTAAAGAGAATAGAGCCAAAAGATCTTAAGTTTAAGGTCAGCTATCTCTATATAACAAGTTTGAAGCCAATGTGGTCTACATAGTGAGGGTCTCTCACAAGCAAAACATACACACACACAAAATAAAAACAGAAAAAAATGAAAGATATGAAAATAAAGAAAAGGACAAAGGAATAAACTTAATCCACAAAGTTTATATCATTTTATTATTTTCCATTATGCAGTTCTTTGGTGTGTGTGTGTGTGTGTGTGTGTGTGTGTGGTGTGTGTGGTGTGTGTGTGTGATGGCATATGTGTGGATTTCAGAGATCAACTTGTGGATGCTGGTTTTCTCCTTTAACACTCTGGCTGTGGCCTCAAGCAATTGAATTTAAGTCATCAAACTTTGTTGCAAAATTGCTTTAATCTACAGAATTGTATTGGTGACTGCACTTTCTTTTATAAAGACCCAAGAATTCTCCATTTTGTTTGAATAGTTTGCTTTAAACATTCTGAGGAGATAAGAGTCTGATGACAAATTCTCTTAATTTTATTTTATTTGAGAATGTCTTAATGGAGTTTTATTCATCCATGAAAGAGAATGAAATTATGCTTTTCCCCAGAAATACATGAAAGTAGAGATCCTCAAGTTACTCAAATAAGCCATATTCTGGATAAATGTTTCAAATTTTCTCTCATTTCTCGGTCTTATATATTTTTTAATATATATAAGTACATTCACATACATGAAAGCAGAAAGGATCCTGTGGGAAGAAAGAAAACTAGTAGGAGAAGAAAAAAGAGGAAGAGAAAGGTATGGAGTATTAATATAGTCAATATACATTAATGCATAAATTATTTGTCTTAGCTGGAACTGAGCTGGAAATGTCCTTTCTGCTGTCTAGCTTTTATAGAAACAGAAGGGATGGAATATTATGGAATGCTATATTCTGACCTTATCATGGCCAACATGTAAAATCTTGAACTCTCAGCATCTGTAGTCATATACACAAGATATGATCAAGACTGTTTCTGTCAGCATTCTCTCACATACATTGGATAGGCTGTGAGGCATCTACAGATTGCTGAGGAAGTATTGAGTCAGTTATTGGTTGCTATGTACATGCACTCAGAAAGCCCCAGTCTTCTTTTAGGACCTGTAGACAGATGGTTGTTTTACAATAGGCAAATATTTTCTTCAGTGGTACACTGATAAATTGCCTATGCTCCTATAAATAACCCTTCATCCATTTTCCTTTAACCCCAATAAAATGAACTGTTTCACATGTACACACAATGAATTCAAGTAGAAAGGGAACTACTGATTGGGAAAGGAAAGAGAATAAATAGCAATTGTGGAGGGCAAAAGAGAGTAATGAGAAGTGTATATGATTAAAACACAATGATATACACTCATTAAATATAATAAAACATGTTAGTTACTGTATATAAGGATTAGGTAATAATATAATATGGAAAACAAAAAGAAGAAAACCAAACAATGTGTGTTAGCTTTGTTCAGACAAATAACATACAAATCAATGAGTTTTTTCCCCTGTCTTTTTTTATTGATTGATTTTTATTGAGCTCTACATTTTTCTCTGTTCCTCTCCCTGCCTCTCTCCTCCCCTTCAACCCTCCCCCAAGGTGCCCATGTTCCCAGTTTACTCAGGAGATCTTGTCTTTTTCTATTTCCCATGTAGATTAGATCTATATATGTTTCTCTTAGGGTCCTCATTGTTGTCTAAGTTCTCTGGGATTGTGATTTGTGGGCTGGTTTTCTTTGCTTTATGTTTAAAAACCACTTATTAGTGAGTACATTGTGATAATTGTCTTTTTGTGTCTGGGCTACCTCACTCAAAATGATGTTTTCCAAATCCATCCATTTTTCTACAAAATTCAAGATGTCGTTATTTTTTCTGCTCTGTGGTACTCCATTGTGTAAATGTACCACATTTTCCTTATCCATTCCTTGGTCGGGGCATTTAGTTTTTTTTCCAGATTCTGGCTATGACAAGCAATGCTGCTATGAACATAGTTGAGCACATACCCTTGTGGCACGATTGAACATCCTTTGGATATATACACAAAAGTGGTATTACTGGGTCTTAAGGAAGGATGTTTCCTAATTTTCTGAGAAATCGCCACACTGATATCCAAAGGGGCTGTACCAGCTTGCACTCCCACCAGCAATGGAGGAGGGTTCCCTTTACCCCACAACCTCTCCAGCATAAGTTGTCATCAGTGTTTTTGATCTTGGCCATTCTTACAGGTGTAAGATGGAATCTCAGAGTTGTTTTGATTTGCATTTCTCTGATGGCTAAGGATGTTGAGCATTTCGTTAAGTTTTTTTCAGGCATTTTAGATTCCTCTGTTAAGAGTTCTCTGTTTAAAATGTTTATTGGAATAAAAATGTGCAGTAAATGGTTAAGATAAACATATTAAAGTAAATTTCAGGGTGCTAAATACAATGGATAGTAGTGTTAAAATAATTATAGAAAATAAGAAGAAATAAGTATGAGAAGAGTTTGATTAAGGAATCCTAAGTTATAACTAGGCAGAAGCAAGAAGCATTTGTGTGCTGTCACATAGTAGAGTATCACCTTGCACAAAACTCAAGTCCAAGTAGATCAAAGACCTCAAAATAAAACCAAATACACTGAACCTGATAGAAGAGTAATTGGGGAATAGCCTCAAATGTTTTACCACAGGAGACAACTTCTTAAACAGAACACCAATAGTGTAGGCACTAAAATCCAAAATTAATAAATGGGATCTCATGAAACTGAGGAACTTCTATAAAGCCAAGGATGCCATCAACTCAACAAAATAGGTAGCCTACACAATGGGAAAAGATTTTTACCAACTCCATATCTGATAGAGGACTTACAACATAAATATATAGAGGACTCAAAAAATTAGTTATCAACAAACCAAATAATCCAATTAAAAATGTGGTACAGATCTAAACAGAGAATTATCAGTGGATAAATCTCAAATAGCTGAAAAGTACTTAAGGAAATGTTCAATATCCTTAGCCTTCAGGGAAATGCAAATCAAAATAACTTTGAGATTCTATCTTATGCCCGTCAAAATCGCTAAGATAAAAAATACAAGTGACAACTCAAGCAAGAAAGGATGTGAAGCAAAGAGAACACTCCTCCAATGCTGGGGGGAGTGTAAAGTTGTAAAGCCACTATATAAATCAATATGGTGGTTTTTCAGAACATTGGGAATTTATCTACCTCAAGACCCTAAGAGAGACATACAAGGATCAAATCTACATGAGAAGTAAAAAAAAAAAGACAAGATCTCCTGAGTAAATTGGGATCATAGGGACCATGTGAGAAGGTAGAAGGGAAAAATACATAGCTCAATAAAAACAATATTTTTTAAAAAAAAATGACCCAGCTGTACCATTCTTGGGCATATACCCAATATACACTCCATTCTGCCCAGACCCCAAAAGACAAATATAGTATCTAATCTATTCACTTATAAGTGAACATTACTCGTTAGATAAATGATAGCCAAACTACAGTACATGGACCTAGAGGAGACTGGGGGCATATGGATCTTTGGGGTAGGGATAGAATAGAATTTACGAGTTGACTTGGGGCAAATGGCAACAGGAGTGTGAGGGATCAGGTGTGTGAGAAGAGTAGGGTGGAAGGAGAGAGATGCCTGGAATTGGGTGTCATTTGGAATATGTGTTCAAACTTAGTACAGTGCAAACTTCCTGGAACCTATGAAGGTGGTCCTAATGAAGATTTCTAGTAATAGTGGATGGCGAATATCAACTGATCATCACTTGTAGCCAGGAAAGACTTCCAGTCTTGGGTCTGGGTTGCACTCCATTGAGTTATTGACTAAGGGGATTCCATGGAAATTCCCAAACAATCCAGGCTGATGCTAAGACTAAAGGGTGCTCTCTGCAAACCAACACTGGGGCCCCCTTGCTGAGGACAACATCCATACAATTCATTGAGCATGTAGAAGTTGAGCTGGTGCCGACGTTGAGCTTTTACCACTAGTTCCAATCTCTTTGGTTTAGGAAGGTACTCTGCAGGATCCCTAGGGAAATGTGCTCACAAACCCAGCCACAAAAACTTTGACCAATAGTCAGTCATGCCTGCAAAATATGCTAGGGCAATAGTGGTACAGAACTTGTGGGAGTAGCTAAGCAATGTCTGATTTGTCTTAAGGCAACTCCATCGGAAGAAACCCATGCCTGAAATTACTTGGGTAGCAAAGAACCAGAGACAAAGTGCCCCAGAGACCTAGTTTAAAATTAAATACAACTAATTAAAAATAAGTAGACAGATAATAAGTTAATAATTAAAATGATTCCTAATGATATTCTGCTATACTCATAGACCAGTCTGTTATCCAGTCATCACCAGAGAGGCTTCCTCTTGCAGAACATGGAAACAAATGTAGAGACCAAGAGCGAGAGATTATGTGGAAATCCCTTCCTCCACCCCCGAGTTCAAAGAATTATTTTATTATTATTTTTTTAATTTTTAAAACAATCTTATATTTCATACCAATCTCAGTTCCCTCTCCCCCCATTCTACTTCTTCCACCTTCTCCCCACTCTAGCCCTCATCCACTCCTAAGGGAGGGTGAGGCCTCTCATGGAGAGCCAACAAGTCTGTCACATCACTTGAGCCAGGACCAAGGTACTGCCCCCCTGTATCTAGGCTGAGTAAGGTATCCCTCCCTAGGGAATGATCTTCAAAGAGTCAGATCATGCAATAGTGATAAATACTGATTCCACTGCTAATGACCTCACAAACTGCCCATGTCAGATATCTTCCACCCACTGTCTGTAGTGTCAATGAGCTCCCACTAGCTCGAGTCAGCTGTTTCTGTGGGTATCCTTATCATGGTCTTGGCCCCATTGCTCACATATTGCTCCTCCTTCTCTATAACTGGACTCCAGGAGTTCAGCCCAGAGTTTAACTGTGGACCTCTGTATCTGCTTCCAATAGTTACTGGATGAAGGTTCTAGGATGACAATTAAGGTAGTCATCAATCTGATTACAGAGGAAGGGCAGTTTAGGTACCTTTTACTCTATTGCTTAGATTCTTAGCTGGGGTCATCCTTGTGGTTTCCTGGGAGGTCCGTGGAAGAGGAAGCAGAAAGATTATATCATAGGGGATGGAGGACACCAAGAGAGAAAGGCCCTCTGAATCAACTAAGCAAGGCACATATGAGCCCTGCCTCAAAAAAAAAAAAACAAAACAAAATTAATAGTAATTTAATTAAAACTTAACATCAAAGCAAAGTAGAAGAATAAAATATTCTGCACAACTCTGTTGAAACCAATTTGAATACCACAGTGAAATGAATATTTTAAGGTAAAAAGTTAACATTTCAAAACTCCCCAGAAAATATGAAGAAAGGTTGTCTTAAAACAACCAGGGATAAAACCGGACTTGCTGAACATAGTGGACAATGAGGACTACAGAGAACTTAAGAACAAGGGCAATGGGTTTTTGATCCTACTGCACATGCTGGCTTTGGGGGGGGCGGGGCGGTTTGGATGCTCAACTTACTAAACCTGGATGGAGGTGGGCGGTCCTTGGACTTCCCACAGGTCAGGGAACCCTGATGGCTCTTCAAGCTGAGGAGGGAGAGGGACTTAATCGGGGGAGGGGGAGGGAAATGGGAGGCGGTGGCAGGGAGGAGGCAGAAATCCTCAATAAATAAATAAATTAAAAAAAAAAAACAACCAGGGAAGGTTCAACAATTTGACAAAATTTCTAATCCCTGAAATATACCTATCACAAATATTTGCATAGGGGAGGTGTGTGCAAGGCAATTTACATGAAGTTGTTGCTTACAACAAATTTTGAACAACCTACCTTCCATCTGGAGGGCATTGACATAAATGAACTGTATGATAGAACCTAACATTGTGTGTTGGAATACTATGTAACTGAAACAAGCAAGTGTATGGGAAAATTTTGTAACAGTCTTCGGCTAAGATATATTTCATAAGGAAAATTGATGTATATGAGTGTGTGGTGTAGTCTTTCAGAAACCAAAATCATTTTGTGGGAATTCATGTTTACATTCATATATATGCACAATTTTTCTGAAAGAAAAAAATTAGACTTATACCAGCCTCTATGGAATTGTGCACAACTAACTGGGGCTATGGAGCTGGAAACAAAAAAAAGAGGTTTTTATTTCATTTTTTTCCTTTCTCTTGGATTTTGAATTATGAGGATGTGTCATCTATAGTAAAAAACATTACAATTTAATTTGAAAAGAGAACCATTGCAACGAAAGATCTTAAACAACAAAGGCCTTAAAGGTTATCAGTTGATTTACTCCATCTCTTCCCTCTTACAGGAAAACCAAAGCCACAAAGTCCCCTCTTCCCAGTTGCCAGAGTCAACTTGTCCTTCTGTTTCCAAGTAGAGACAGAATGGGATACTTTTAAGAACTAAAATTAAATCTTTAGAAATGATTGAATCTCATTACAAATAAAACCATTTTCAAGATTTATCTAAAAACCCAATGAAAAAAGTTTTTGCTATGTAGACTCTAATTTATAGTATATAGGAAGGAATCATATAACATTAATTCAAGATTAATAATTTATTTTTAGATTGGAAGCTTCTATCATTACTTCAGAGGATGGCAATAAAAATATTCCACCCAACCTTCCACCTCAATTAAAATTCCCTTTGGGAAGCAGATAAGAATTGTATAAAGTAGAACAAGCTTTTTCAACTTCATTACCATGTCATTAAGAAAAATCAGCTCTCTGATTTCATTTTTTTCCTGAAATGCAATTTACCTCACATCCTAAATTGCTCTGTTTGGGGGTGTGCAATCTGTGTTTCATTTAACCATAGGAAAGTTAATTATTTGAGGCTTTAAAAAGTGTGGTTGTATTTCTAGGTTTGGAAACAGCATGCTGCATAACGTGGGTTGACTCAGGATTATTAAATTTCCAAATGTGAACGTTTCCCCCTCAAACCAAAACTGTCACTGGTTTCAACCAATGTGTTTGGCATGCCGTTCACTAAACAAGGCATTACTGGTGGGTGGTTTCAGATCTGAAACTATCCTGAGGTTTAAGTAATGCAAAATAAGATCATTACCCTTCCTGCAGCAAGAGGAAGATGCTAGAACAGGGTGAGCCTATCAAAACTCCCTTCCACTGCTGCATCCAAATTCAGGAACTTTCTTAAGTGATTGAGACAAATGGACTGGTGTCTTCAGACCGTCAAGTCAGTCGCGTGGCCCATTAATAACTTAGTTTTAATTCCCTAATAAATAATTAGGATGGATTACTTTAGCTTAGTCGAAGTGTTTTTCTATTTGTAGCCTTAGTGAATCCTTTGTTTAGTTTCCTTAATGTTTAGTAATCATTCTGTTTACTAAGGAAATTCTTTTCCACGTGGCAAGTTTCTAAAAATATTCATGCTTTGTAATGTCTTTCATGGGCAAATCTTTTCCTTGATAGTCTTTGACCAAACTTTTCTCCTGTATTCTTCAGGTTTAATTGCTGCCATTCTGCTTTTCTTCCCCCTTTGAAAGCTCATCAAGAATTTCATACATGTATATTCTGAGGTTGAGGCATTTCACACACACCCATTATCCTATCTCATCCCCTTGCAACTGATACTCTTTTTTTAAGCATTCAACTATATTTATTTTGAATAATACCAGATACCATATTAAAATATAATAAATACAAACATTCTCCGATACAACTGAAGGTACACTTATCCCTCTCAACAAACATACGAGCATGTTTAAAGTAGTATTCTGGGGCCAAGATATACCTAATACAAAATCAGCATACGAACAACAGATTGAACTAACAGTTCCATGACCTAAAAGCTCATAATACTGGTCATTTTTCCTTATATTTTCATTCATTTTATTTCATCAAATTTCAGTATATCATAAGATTACCTTAAAAGATGACTACACGGCCACTCAGTCTGAAATGGTGGCTAATGTAGGAAAACTTTCAATTTTGTTGGCTTTTTTTCCCTGTTCTTACTCCAGCAACTTTAAGGAACATTGGAAAGCCACTATTCAAATTTAACCTCCATTTTAGCGATAGTTGTCATAAGCACCAGAGTCTGGAAAGTTACTTTCTAAAGTAAAGGTGAAGAATTAAATCTCATAACCATACTTAAAGCTCCTAAGTATACCGTATAAGCCTGTGAGTGCTCTCACCGTTCCTTGGTCTCTCCAAGTATTTGGCAAATCTACATTATCCCTTAATCCTCTCAAATTGGCTCAAAATTCATTGACATCATTCAAAAACCAATTTCAAGCTGATGAACCTTCCAGTCCTTGTATTTAAAGTCTGAGTAGTGTAGAATCTAAACTACAGCAGTCAGTCATGCTTTAAACCCATGGTTTCCCAACAGATACACCTCAGGAATCACTGCTTAATGAGTGGGTCCCCAACACCCCATTACCTTCTCAGTGAAATCCAAATTTTAGAATTAAAATACTGTCGTATGTGAATTCCTGAGCCTTGGATAGTAAAAAGGCAGACAAATACAATGGTCAATGGCGTGTATAACTAGATAGCATAAATTAGAGTTGAATTTGACTACTTACAAACTTTCTGGTTGGGACCTCAATTTTCTGATCTGTTAAACAGGGCTTTAACATTTTAATGTTTAATACTGGAAACTATTTCATAGAACGGCAGCAAAGATTAACCATACGAATATTTGACAAGTAATGGGAACCATGTTTGGCATATAGTAATCATACAAATAAAGTATGTTAAGAATTACCTGTTTTTTTTAATTTCTTAGATTAAAAAAATACCAATACAAGTTCCCACTCCCTCTTCTCCTCCCATTCCCTCCATACACCCTCTCACCCCACCCCCATCTAATCCTCAGAGAGGGTAAGTCACTTTGCCTTGTGGAAGGTCCAAGGCCCTCCCTACTAAATCTAGGCTGAGCAAGGTATACATCCAAAGAGAATAGGATCCCCAAAAGCCAGTACATGCAGTAGGGATAAATCCTGGTGCCACTGCCAGTGGTCTGTCAGTCTGACTCAGCCATGCCACTGTCAACCACATTCAGTAAAACAAGTTTGGACCTATGCTTGTTCCTTCCCAGTCTGGCTGGAGTTTGTGAGCTTCCATTAGCTCAGGTAAACTGTTTCAGTGGGTGAACCCATCATGGTCTTGACCTCTTTGCTCATATTCTCATTCCTTTCACTCTTCAACTGAACCTTGGGAGCTCAATCCAGTGCTCTGATGTGGGGGTCTCTACCTCTTCTTCCATCAGTTTCTGAATGAAGGCTATATGGTGATATTTAAGATAATCATCATTCTGACTACAAGGCAAGTCAAGATCAGGCCCCCTCTCCTCTATTGCCCAGGGTCCTAGGTGGGTCATTGTTTTGGATTTCTGGGTACTTGGGGGAATGGGATGGTCGAGATGGAGGAAGGACAGAGATGAGGGCATGGAGAGAGATATCTTGATTGAGGGAGCCATCATAAGGTTAGCAGAAACCTGGCTGAAGAATTACCTGTTTTGAATAAACTTAGGTTCAGACTATTTTCCTGTAGAGTTACATTAAATTCTAACACATGTTGTATGTGATACTTGACAAAGCCAGGAACCCCATATAATCCCAGCTCAGTGCAGAGTAGGGATCCATTTGAAACAATTTTTAAACTTATCAGACTCATAACAACTAAAATGGTGAAGTAGATCAAAAGCACAAATGCTTTTCATATAACCCTGTGTTTTACAGTTGGCAAACTTAGTAGCTGACTTCTCAGCCTTGGGTTGTTGGTTTTACATAGTGATCAAGATTTTCCTTTATTTCCTTTCTGAAATGCATTCCTGTCTTATTCTGATGCATGAGGTTTTCTTTTATCTTATATTTTCTTGCTGTCACTTAAAAAATTGTTGGTTTTCTAATAAGAGAGAAAAAAGGGGTTGATGGGAGGGGAGACAGGGAGGAACGGGGAAGAGTAGAGGTAGGGGAAACTGTAATCAAGATATATTATATGAGGAAAAAATCTATTCTCAAGAAAAGAAGATTAATTAATTAATTAAAAATAACAAGGAATGAATAAAGGAAAGTAGTCCAGCATGTTGATCCTTGAAGTCCAATCTTAATTTTTAAAAGGGTTCAAATGAAATTGTATTATCAGGATAAATTAATGGAGAAAATCTTGAGTCCACAATTATTGAATTTATTTAATTATGTTCTAGAAAGCATAATTAGCTATCAGCTGCTTAAAATTCATAATTTTCTCATTTGTGAAATGTATGAAGCGTGTAATCTCTATGATGAAACACTAATTCTACCCTATGGTTTGTATTAGTGTCTTTTAAAATGATTTTTAATGTAAAAAATAGTGCAGAGGTTACAGAGAATACTATATAATATGGCATTTATTTGTGTTTTCATCTCCAATCAATCTCTTATTGGTTCTTTTCAATTAAAGTCATAATGATATAAGTTAAAATAAAATCACAATGAGATATTTTAAAACATGGGGAACTTCAACACTGATTGAGTAATTATGACTAACTGGTAACTCTTATTTGAGTTCTTACAATGACAGACTACCAAAATAGTTGTTAAATTATTACAGTCAACAAGGAGGTTAACACAAATGATAGAGTGTATTAGTATGTTATATCTTAAAAAAAAACTATTGAAGCTGGCTTGCAGCTTATTGTTCAATAGAAAAAGGAACCATGTTTTCATGAAGCACCTAATATGTACCAAAAGCATTGATCCCTTTCTTGCATTTCCCCCACTTACCCTTTCCTTTTCCTGTAGTTTGTTTTGGAGGTTTTCCTTAGTGATTCTTGCTCAATTATTGGCCATTATTCATTGAATATTATGTCTTAGACATTTTAGGTATAACTTCCTCGTTTTATTTTAAACGTTTTTAAGGATTTATTGTAACTCATATGTATGTATTTTTGTCTCCATACAACATGTCCGACTTTTAAAAAAGAGTGTAAAAGGCCCTGGCACTGGTTATACAGAGGGCTGTGAGCAATCATGTGTGTGTGCTGGGAATTGAACTTGGGTCCTCTGCAAGAACAGCAAGTGCTCTTAACCCTCAAGCCATCTCTCCATCTCTAGGGCCTGGTATAACTTCCTCTTATGTTGGTATTTGTTGGTCAAGATAGTGTAGATCACTGGCTATGTCAGAGTAGCTACCACCTAGAAGAAAATATGCATAGACACACTCATGCACGTACATGTGTATTTGTATATA
>NW_004949132.1:1731068-1744832 GCF_000317375.1 Microtus ochrogaster
TATATATATATATATATCCAAGACCTCTAAATTGCTGTCTTCTTTTTACTAAACAGACTTCCAATATAGCTACTATTCTGCCTTCTGTCTATAGAGACTTTATACACAATTGTCATCTAGTTAGAAATGCAAAATATTAATTACACTTTTAGTAAAAAAAGCTGTATATATACTTATCATGTACTAATTTTGTTTAAGAAAAGTAATATGGCTAAAATCTATATAGGACACGATCTTCCATTAAACAGCAATATTAAAATTTATTCATATTTTTTATGTTGTAGTTTATTCTTTTAGCATGTTTCTTTATATAAATTTATAGGATTTTTAGCTTTTATTACTTTTGCAAATAATAGTCCATAAAATTTAATATCTTTTAGTTTAAAAAAGCATTGAGTTTTTTTAAAGTATGCAGTAAATCAAAATTGTTAAGATATAAAAATGAACACACACACACTTACACATACCTCCCTCTGAAGGAAAATAGTTACTTTCATGACTCAGAACATATAATGATTATGAACATTGATTTATTTTGATTTTTTATTTTTATTAGTGTTTTGCCTGCATGTATATTTAGGAAACTTGTGCATGCCCAATGTCTTCAGAGACAAGAAGAAGACTTCAGATCCCTTAAAACTGAAGATTCATACAGTTGTGGGCCACCAAGAGATACTGGGATTTTAACTTGGATCACTTAGAAGAACATCCACTGCTCTTAACTGTTGAGCCATCTCTCCAGCACCCTTAAGTTTTCTTTACAGAGAAGACTATTTCAAATTGATAATAAACACTCCATCATGGATAGGGGAGATCCTCATGAGGCTCCATTTTTTCCTGAAGAGCTATTGGTAGTTAATGAATATAGGGGAAGAGAATATAATTTTCTTCGTTGTATAGCCACTGCTAAGTTTCCCATACTCCACTTAATAACTCCCTAACCATGCCATCATAAACAAATCTAATTAAATTCAATGGATCACAAAATATCCAAAACTACATGAAATAATAGAGAGGAAAAGTTTTGGAAAAATGGTTCCACATTGGAGGTAGGGGCATAAACAAAGTTTAATGGGAGTTGATATGATCACAGTACATTGTATACATGTATGAAAATGTCAAATTAAAAATTTAATTATTAAGGATTAAGTTTTATTATTAGAATGCGATTTACATGTAGCTTGTGTATAAGCAACTAATCCCCCAAAACTATTTCTGAGTGTTAGAATGTTGTTAATTATAATAAACACATTATGCAATAGATCTCCTAAAGTTTTTCATTACATCTAGCTAAAATGACGCATCCGTTGTCCAAAGACCTTTATTTTCTTTGTGTTAGCTATTGATCTATGTGTTCCTGTGAGCTTTAATTCTTAGAGATCACAAATATGAGAGCATACAGTTATGTGTCTTTACGTGCCCAGCTTATTTTCATATGATTATGACCTCTCATTCTGTCCATGTTGATACAAATGATAGAATTTCATTATTTTCACATTATTTCTATTCCATTGTTTATTTATACCACATTTTTTACTAGTGTATCCATTGATGAGCACACACCTATATATAATTTCTTGACTTTTCTGAAGAATGTTATAAAGTACCAGTACTTACCTGATGACCTAGGCAAATCAGTTTCTTAGAGCTCATTTGTTCATCATATTATTTAAGAATGAAAGCATTAAATTCTTACCAGCATTTGTAGAAATAGGGGGGATTTAGCCTGAAAAGTTACTACATTTGGATAGTATTTCACACTTCTGGAACAGTTCATATGTTCTTAATCTCATTTGAAGCAGACAACAGAAAACCCATTTGAACAAATGAGGAGACACATGGTATGGAAGTCACTGGAAGTAGAACAAAGAGAAACAAGTATATCCTACAAATTGAAAGGCACTGTGTATAACTACCCATACAAATGAGAAGAAACAAATTAAATCTTGGTCCCTCAGCATACCTTTCCTTGTTTCCTAGCCTTTGCACAAATATTCATGCATAGTTATTTTTAAATTATAGAAAAACTGTTCTGGATATTTATTTCAAATATTTGGATGGAAAATAAAATATATACACACTTATTTTGCAAAACTATGGATATTAAAAATGGGAAATATTCTTATACATGTATTTGAAACTATGCAATTCATTATGGAGAAGGAGACATCAATGTTCTTAGATGAATCTAGTGTTTTTTTTCCAAAGCATTAAGATGTTAAAATAATGACATCTTGAAATTTGCACTCCAGTGGATGGATCTAGAAAAACACATATTCAGGTAACTCAGACCCAGAAAGACAAATATAATGTGTACTCACTCTTAAGTGGCTTTTAGACATAAAGCAAAGAAAAACCAGCCTAAAGGACAAAACCCTAGAGAATATAAACAACAAAGAGGACCTTAAGGCAGACATACATGGATCTCCATAGGAAGGAGAAAAAGACAAGATCTCCTGAGTAAGCTAGAAGAGTGGGAGTCACGGGAGATGGTAGAAGGTGAGGGAAGCAGAAAGGAGGGGAGCAGAGAAAAATGTACAGCTCACTAAAAATAATAAAAAAGCAAGTTGAGAAATAAAACAAACATATATATTCTCAAATAATTTTATAATATGAATAAGTTTTCCAACTCCACATTGGAAGTTTAGTAGTCTCTGCAGTCTCTTAAAATGCGGCAATTTCTCAGAAAATTAGGAAACAATCTTTCTCAAGACCCAGTAACACCATTTTTGGGTATATATCCAATGAATGCTCAATTGTGCCACAAGGACATGTGCTCAACTATGTTCATAGCAGCTTTGTTTGTCATAGCCAGAACTTGGAAACAACCTAAATGCCTCTTGACCAAAGAATGGATTAGGAAAATGTGATACATTTACACAATGGAGTACTACACAGCAGAAAAAATGACATATTGAATTTTTCAGGAAAATGGATGGAGCTAGAAAACATTATTTTGAGTGAGGTAATCCAGACACAGAAAGACAGTTATCACATGCACTCACTCATAGGTGGTTTTTAAACATAAAAAAAAGAAAACCAGCCTACAAACCACAATCCCAGAGAACTTAGACAACAATGAGGACCCTAAGAGAGACTTACATAGATCTCATAGATCTAATCTACATGGGAAGTAGAAAAAGACAAGATCTCTTGAGTAAATTGGGAGCATGGGGTCCTTGGGAGAGGGTTGAAGTGGGGAGGGTAAAGGTAGGGAGGAGAGCAGAAAAAAATGTAGAGCTCAACAAAAATCAATAAAAAAATAATGACCATTTCCATTATGTCATTTCTACATGGAAAATAGTTTGATGGCTTCCTATTGCACTAAGAATAAGTTCCACATTTTTTCCTGACCCTGACATGTGAGATGTGGCTTTAGCTCCCTGAATTCCATCTTAGAAAATTCTCTTTACTATTTGTACTGTTTACTTCCTTTCAAACACATTTTACTTCTTCAAATTTGCAAAGTTCTTCTTTTGTACCTTAACACTTCAGCATGTTAATTCTTTTGTCTGCAAGGAATCTTCAATCATTCCGTGGATAGTAGCTCCTATTAGCTGTGAATTTCAGATTAAATGTCATTTCTTGGATGGACCACTTGTATATTGTATACTTCGTTGCAGTCCCTAATTGTACCCAGCCTTGTATAAATTTCATAATTTATGGTCTTCATAAACTGTTTAAAGAAAATTTAGCATTTACTACTATTGTGAATGTTTTCATTCTTGATATATAATAAACTGTATCAAAATAGGTACTTTGTGTGTGCAGCATGACATACACAATGATTCTCCTGGTAATAAAACAGATTCCATTCATTTAATTCATTAACAGCTTGACTGTGTGCTGCTTTGTACCTTATGTAAAAATTAGCCTCAAATATTTTTAAATGAAAAATGTAAAAATACAAAAGCTCTCAGAAAATAATAGAAGAGCCTCCATAATTCAAGAATAGATAGAGTTCTTAGACATGGTCTCACAGGCATGAGATACAGAAGAATTTGAAAATTAGATTTCATCACATTTAAAAACCTTTGCATTTTAGGAGCCCTGTTAAGAGAATGAAATATTGAGCTACATATTGCTAGAGCATATTTACAAATTGTGTAACCCAAAAGCACTTTAATCATAAATATTTAAATAGTTCCCTAAAACCCACATTAAAAAGAAAAGTGAGAAAGCACTGCTTGTCACCAAACACAGAGAGTTGGGGTGGGGGGATAGACAAAAAGAAGATGAAGAAAAAGGAGAAAGAGGACAAGAAGAAGGAGAGAGATCCATTCTAGCCTTAACACATACACTTTTCTAAATCTATTGTTTCCATATATAGTATTCAAAATAATGAAAATGGATCTTCAGACAAGATGATAACTTTAAAATCTTCCTTAGAATGTTAAGGATATACCTTAGTGGTATTGTGTTTACCATGCATGCATAAAGCCTTGCTTTCCAATGCATGCACCATACACACATGTGTGCACACACCCATCCTTCCTTAAATACTGCTACATTTTATGGGAGACAGGAAAGGGAAAAGACATCCCTTGCCTCATGTTCAGTTTTTCCAGGAATCTAAATCCACTCTAAACAAACAAAAAGAGCCAAGTCTATTAAAAATAAACAAATGGCATATTGTACTTTTTCTCAGCTGCACATAAAGTCAAATATGTGCAATCAAAGTTCCATAAACATGCACCAGTTAAATATGGCCATTCTCCCTTCTATATTGTAAGTCAAAATGATAAATGATCAGCTCTGTGTGCTTTAGGTATGAACTCTACATCAATGTAGGCTGTTAAAGAATTCTACTGAAGGCTCATGAAACTGTACAGCATTTGGCAGTGATAAATGGGTTTAGCTGACAGTAATAGAGACTCATCAACAATTGGATATTGAGTTTCACTCAGCTGACAGTCATAGGAGGAACTGTATCGAAAGCATTTTTCTTGTACTTAAGATTCTCTGCCAGTAAGGAAAAACTATTCTGCGTATTTGTTCTACCTTATCAACAGGCTCAGAAAACTTTCCCCTTTCCCCAATTTAGGATTCTGTTTTAGAAATTGCAGTTCTCATCCTTTTCTCCATTCCCAAATGCCCCTAAGTTTCTTGCTATTGCTTCCAGTATAGCCTTGGAAGATCTTCTTTATTTAAAATTTTTCCTTTACTAGTATTGCTGGCTTTAAATTGATAGCATAGCAAAAATAATGAGCAAGGAGGGAGGGAGAAATATGTAAGCAAACACCTATGTAGATAAAATTAGTGAGGTACTTGAGTATAGGAATCAATAGCATAGCCCACATTCCTATATCTGGGAAAGGCTTTGATGTTAAATAACCCCTGTTTTCTTTCTTTTAACAATTCTAAGGGACAAAAGACTCCTCTTAGAATTAGTTTTGAGGATGGCAGTCAGGAAGCTGACTTTCACCAAAATGTTCTAATCCTAATGTCAAGCTTATTTTCACTACAGTATTATAAAGAGACTTGCCACGGTTTCTAAGCAATGTGATCAATTAAAAAATATATCACATTAAAAGAAACAAACTGTTAAATTGCAAAAGAAAAATTGTAACTGAGTCTTAAACCTCCTGTCTCACAGCTTATGACTCTATAATGACATAAACCAGAAGGACATCTGTATTATTTTTTTTTTCAGGCAGTCTGAAGTAATATAGCCAAACAGAGGTGTTTGGCAGATAGTTTGTCACTACTCATTCATCTGAATAGAAACATAGTTTGGTAATTAAATTCTATTTGTGCTTCAATAATGCTTCAAACCTATTTTGAGATACTTTACTTATATGGTACGTCTTGAGTTGTGAAGGACAAATACTCCCATCATGCTTTGGAACTGGTTTGGCAAGGGTCTTTCAAAAGAGATTGAATTCCTGGCATCTCTGCTAGTCTTATTAGAGTGTTCTACTTGCTTTCCAAGTGTTATTTTTTAGCCAGAACATTTATATAATTGTACCCTAACTCTATGGCATTGCTTATATTTTAAGACTACAAGAATTTTCATATTTTGTGTATATAACAAGGGAATAACAGACCTTTGAATGAGTAATTTCATCTTTGCAGGATGTAATGATTAAGTAGAAAGCTGTGTTAATCCTGCAATCATGGTTTTAGAAATACAAATAATATTCAAGGTGGCATGCCTAACTGCCAATGAATGATTATGAAAATCCTCACTAATTTCAGGTTAGTGACCATTCCAACAAAATAGAAAACGTTTTTTTCCACCTGAACTGTTTTGAAGAAACTCAATGTCGTCATAAACAGAATAGAAAATAGAAAATGAACTGACAGACTGGTTCTTAGCTAAATAAATGTTATATAAGGCTGAGCATATTATAATGAATATGTCTGCAGAGAAAAATAATAGATAAGGATGTTCCATAGTTTGTGTCAAAGAGAGAGAAGAAAGAGAGAAAAGAACATTCAGCTAGGTGTTTGGTTGTAGACTGCGCTTTTCCTAAAATGTAATGGGGCATTGGACATTGAGATTCTTTGTCTGGAGAATTGTTATACAGTTGTACACTACATGGTGTTTAAGGCCTTATTGAACTACACAATATAATGGAACCAGAAACCCCATTCTCGTGGTATTTTTCTTGTGTTATATATTTATATTTTTATACAAAAGTCTGACCCTTGTGCTATAATTTCCTATATTGTAAAGTTAGATGCTATGTAGGTTTGTAGCTGAGAATGAAAAGCTATATACCATAGCCTATATATATAGTGCGTTTTGTCATATAGATGTATGCAAATATATTTGTTTTTGTGAGACAGGGTTTCTCTGTAGCTTTGGGGCCTGTCCTGGAAGCTAGCTCTTGTAGACCAGGCTGTCCTCAAAGTCACATAGATCCACCTGCCTTTCCCTTTCAAGTGCTGGGATTAAAGGCATGTGCTACCACAGTCTGACAATGCAAATATGTTTTATGTTGCTTGCAGAACAAAACATTATTTAAGCATACATTTATTGAAATATATTTTCAATACTAAGGGGCATATGTCTATATTTCTATTCAAACAATAATCAGTGAGGTTGAATCTCCTTTTGTATTTTGGACCAAGATAAGATTTTATGCATTTGGCATTGACATCCATCTTTCCTCTTATCAGGTACTTTTCCCTAAGGTCATTCTGTCAAAAGAGTTATTATGAGTCATGTGTCCTAAAATGTGATTGCATTAAAAAATGTCTTATAACTGAAGATCAAAGAAATAAGTGAAATACGTTACACTCTAACTTTGGCATCACTATCATTTTGGGGTTAGTATATAATTTTACTTCAGTGATTTCTTAGCACCCTTAAAGTTATAGAATCATTATTAGTTAGTTCTACTTCTGACTTTGAGCACATCACACTAAATGCATTCTTCTCTTGGATACCCGTGTGGTAATATGGATGACACACAATAAGAAAGGCTGTAATCCAAGAATATTTACTGGGACTCATGCAGACATGTACTCACAGTGACTGTGGCAGCACTCAGGGGGGTCTTTACTGTTCCAAGCCAAATAGACTCCTAACACTCAGAGGCAGAAGTGGACGCAGGCTTCCATCTTTACTAAGAAGCTGTTTCCAAGTGACACTTGCTGGTAAAGTAAAAATAGGTTTTCTTCAATGGACACTCACTGGATATATAATATATTTTAAGGTTTCCAATTTTGTGATTCTATGGTGTGTGTGTGTGTGTGTGTGTGTGTGTTTCCTGTGATCTTTTATTTAAGGTTTTATAATCTGTTCTGTTTCATTTGTTTTTGTTGTTGTTGATTTTGATTGCTTTCTAAAGAAAGAGAGAAAGAAAGCACAGCGAGTTGGCTGGATAAGGAGGTAGGAAGGATGTGGTAGAAGTTAGGGGAGGGTAAACCATGATTAGACTATTGTATGAAAAATAAATTTCAACAAAAAGTGAAAAGTAAAAGAGTAGTATATTTACAGAGAGAATGCATGAACAAAAAGGCTGAACTTCTTTTGGAGGTAGAAGAGGGGTCTGATGAAATGATGTATAGGACTTGGGAGGTTAAATTCTGAGTTTGTGATTATCCTGGGCTTCTACTTACAAACAGAGTTTCAAAAAAAAAAGATGAAAAATGTATATCTCAAGACCAAAGAAAATAACATTTTTCCTAACGCTTTTCTCCTAATAATATTTTTACCTTCCAGAAATATTGACTTGGATAATTCTTGGTATTTAGTATTTTCCATTATTCATCTTGATTTAAATTTTCTTAATGGTATAATTCATTTTATTTAAAAAGCCCCTCACTGTGAATTAAGAACAGCAACATAAAATAGTAAAAATGGAGAAAAACACAAAATGTGTATTTTTGAAGTTCTAAGCCTATAAAAATACTAATTTTGAGTATCAACCCATAAATTATTTAGAATGTATACAGTAGGCTTTGAGAGGCAGAGGATTTTTGAGTAATATTTCTGTTCCAATTAAAACTAAAATATAGCTTGATAAAATTTGTTGTTTTGTTTTTAATCTGGACATGTTGGTATATAAATGTAGCTCTAGCTGTTCAATATGGTTAGAAAACTGGATAGTTTGAACTCATGAATTTGAGGATAACCTAGGAAAACTAAAAACGCTCAGTCCCCCCCCATACACACTCTCCTCATTGTTTGTCCAATGCACACTTTGTTGTATAGTTGGTAATTATGTATGCCTCCCATCTCCTCAATAGATTCTAAGCCCACTTGTTATAGGAATCCCTTCCCATGTTAATTTCTACAGCCAATGCAGGGGTGGTCACGGTTCCACATATATTGCTATGATTAACAAATACTATTTATCTATTGATAATAACTAGGGAGTTTTTTTTTTCTTTTAAGACAATAAATCTTCAGGATCTTGAGTAGGATGCTCTAAGTCATTAGATATATGATCTTGCCAAAATGACAAGACTAACACTCAGTTTTTTTACCCAACATAGAGACAAATCATCAATGATTATGACGACTTTACAAATTTCTTGGGAAATGAGTTTAACATTTGAGACATGGCAGCACATTTCCTGCCTATAGATATGAAGATAAGCAATATATATCCAACCCATATTTCTCCCTGATTTTTAAATTGGAGTGAAAGAATAGAAATCTAAAAACCCCAAATTAGTGATAAAGACTTTAAAAATAGTGTGGAAGGGTATAAAATGACTTTAAAAGAGAGTATGGAAGGGTATATTTTAGGGTTTAGAAGAAGGGAATCAAAAGGAAAATGTTGTAATAATATTATATTCTCAAAAACAGTTTTTCAAAATGAAAAAAAAATTGACAAACTAATTGCTGGATGAAATGATAACAGTCTAGGCAGAGCATTTGTGAAAATGCCTGTTTCAGACCAGATGCTCAACACATGAAATTTATTATTATACTATTCTGTTTTACCAAAATTATTCCTTAATATGGACTCAGCTATCTTTATGTATATATATCCATCATCTGGGATTATGATTAAGAGGTAATGGCTCTTGAATAAGTGTTTGTGATACATCCATGACCCTATATGTAGATATTCACTCATAATGTGTATAGAGATAGCCTTCAGATTATTTTTCTATCCTATAATATCATGTCTTTGGTCCTATTTTTTCAATATAGACAATAGCTATGTCTAGCTATGTTGCTCAAAGGACATTGGCCTGAGGTTCTGGAGCCACAACAAAAGAGAGACAAGTGACAAGTGGGTGAGAAGACTTCTCTCTGTCCAAACATATTCAAAAGCGACAGAATAATGTGATTAACTCCTCTGTCCTCGTACCAAGGTAGAATGACAATCATAATTTATCAATTCCCTTTTCCCTGTTAAGCTTCAACTACTTGCTTTTTCTGGGCTATTTTTAAAATAATCACAAATATAATGCCATTTACTTACAAATATAGTATTAATGGAGTTCATCCTAATACTCATACCATTCCATTAGTACACCCCCAAACTAATGATAATTCCATATTACCAGCTAATAGCTGATATTTCAATGTGTCTGATTATGTCAAAATATGTTCATAGATTAGAATAAAAAACATAATTTTGTTCTAAACAGTATTCTAACATAACCTGATACATTTAGCTGGTATTTCTGAAAACGTCACTAGATTCTGAAAGAATCATTTCCTTTCCTTTGCTTTTCTGAACCATAACTTGAGTAAATTTGTGGCCCTAATGAAGATGCAGAGGCTTTCCTGGGACTGGAAATGTATAGATCAGGTTAGCTTCATTATAGATGCTCAGACATGGAAGATATTATTAGTCATGTGTATTCTATGAATAGTTATAAACACCAAAATTTGAGTGTGCCTGTTGAATTTTAACATTAGGTACTCTCTAAATCAAAACATAAGAGCAGAAAGACAAAGCAAAATCTGTCTTAGTTTTGTTGATTCAACTAACTCCTCTGGGTCATAGTCCCCTTTCTAAAGGTAAATGAGATTCTGTAGTAGTAAATATGGTACAGCATTAAAGAGGTTACCTTTGTTAATTTCCTTATCCTCCCCAGATCTACTCTTTGGTGAAAGTTAGCTTCAAGTATTTCTGTATAACACAGAGTGTATTCTCCTATGACCATTTTAATCTCAAGGTGAATTTGACCATTAACACCTAAAATGATTTCTATTTTTTTACTGTTTACCATACTAGAATACTTTATATAATTCTCTATTGCTCTCTTGTTTTTATAGGCTTTGAAATGAATACCCTCAATGACATAATTAATCCGTATTAGAAAGTTTGCTTCAAGATGAGGAAACTGTCATTGTATTTGCAATGTATTATAACACATTATCTAAGAACAAATATTACCATATCACAAATTATGAAATAAATGTAAATATGCCTCTAGCAAATAATTTCTTTCTAAAACGTTTAAAGATTTCTCTGGGTTAATTTATAGATGCACATTTTTATTTATATTTGCTTAAATTTATTCTTTGAAAAGTTCACCCATGTATAAAATGTATTATTTAAAGTGAAAATATTAATATTTATTTAATATATGCTTGTAATTCATTTTCCTTCAATAGAGATCATGCACACTTTGCAAATACACATACACACGCACACACGCTATATGGGGTAGATCCAAGGCTCCTTTACGTTTGTGTTTGCACCATATTTTTCTCCAAATCTCTCACTGTAAGTAAAAAAAAAAATGGGTCAAACATGACTAAGTAACCCACACAGGTACATGACATCAATATCATGAAATCCTAGGTTAAGATTATGTATTGTATTACAGGCAGTAAGGAAAACAGGGAAATTCTTGCTTTATCCCCCATCCCAATTAATGAATAAGCCCCCAAAAGGTCAGTTTCAAATTAGATACATAACCCTGAGTGTTAACTTTTTAAGATTAAACTTGTTCAGTATTGATTTCTTTTTTCTTTTCTTTTTTTCATTGAAAATGTTTTTTTACAATATATTTTGATCATTGTTTCTTCTCCCAGATTGTCCCAACTTCCACACCTAGCCAACTCCTTACTATCTTTCAAAAAAAAAAAAAAAACAACAACAGGTACATTAAAAAAGCATTAAAGAAAAAAAAGGGAAATTACAGGAAAAAAAACATAGATACATAAAAGGAAAAATAAAACCCATAAAAACACAAAATTTGAAACCACAATGTATGTTTCCAAAGTCAGTAAAATAAAAATGCCCAAATGAAACAATATGAGAGAAAAGAATATTTACAAATAATTCCATTTTCTGGCTTTGTGGGAGCCTAGCCAGTTTGGTTGTTCACCTTCCTAGACATGGACGGAGGGGTGAGGACCTTGGACTTTCCACAGGGCAGGGCACCCTGACTGCTCTTTGGACTGGAGAGGGAGGGGGAGAGGAGCGGGTAGAGGGGGAGAAGGGTGGGCGGAGGGAGAGGGAAATGGGAGGCTGGGAGGAGGCGGAAACTTTTCTTTTTTTCCTTTTCTCAATAAAAAAATACTCTTATTAGAATAAATAAGTAGAATCACTTATTAATGCATATTAACTGTATGATCCTATGTTATAAACTCATCACATCATACAAGTATATATATATATATATACACACATATATATATGCCAATCAAAAATTTAAAAATAAAAAAAGAAAATTAAAAGAAAAAAACAAATAATTCCATTGACTTTGGTTTGCTCTGGTTATCTATTGCTGGGCATGGGGCCTGCCTTAAGTGTGGTTTACACTCCCAATGACAATCTATTGAAAGAAAAGGACTATTGCCTTTCCAACAGGAGTCAATTGGAGAAAACTTCCTTGCTAGAGATGGGAGTTCACTTCCCTCTCATTTGTTGCTCATTGTCCTTTTTTTTTTTTTAGCCTCCAACACTAGACTGTCTTTATTCTGTTATGAGCTCATTGTCCTTTTGTGGGTTTGCCCTATCTTGATCATATCACTCCAAAGTCTTTCAACTCTTCACAGGACTACCACATCTTTTCTTTCTCCCAGATCTATGTCCTCCTTTACTTACTATATTTATTTGTTTGCTTTTGCTTTTGCTTGTTTTTAACCCACCAAATCCAATTAGAGCTGACTATAAGCACATGAGCATGGGGTGACCCACTGCAGCATGGACAGTCTGTAGACACAAAGAACACATTCTCAGAGGAAATTTAATTCATTCAGTTCATACCTAGAAGAACATTTGCTCTTGTGCCACTCACTTATCACCTAATAATAACACTTATCACCAATTTACTTTTGAGAAAATGTTACTTTAGCATTTCATTTCCTCTAGTTTGGATGATTTATTCCAATCTATCTTACTTATTTCAATGCCTCTTGTAAATTAACTGTCCTCATTTAGTCATCTGAAGAACTCAAAAAACTTACCCAAGTGTAGAATTTCTGAAAAGTTACTAATAATAATGCTTAGCCTTTGGGTATTTAATTTGGATGAGGAATAAAGAAAATAGGTATATACTGGCCTCAGGGAACAAAAAAGAAATATTGAGGATGAGAAAACTAAGTCTCTGTCTTTCCAATGTACATAAAAGAGATCAAATACTGTGATCAACTCTGCTGTTCACAGGCTGAAGGTCAATAATTGCCAAGCTTTGTTAAAGTTTCTCTCCTCTATTAAATCTCATTTTCTTGTATATGCTGGCCAACTATTAGCAGTATGTTCAAAGGGTTATTTATGTATTTGTCTTTAGAACCAAATACAAGTGTCATATGTTTATTGTATACTCTGAGTCCACTGTGTCAATATGCTCTGCTTTGTCTTATACAGGATGTCATTAGTTGGGTTTTAGTTCCAGGATTTGTTTGTAATCCATCTGAAAGGATGTTGGCAAGTCATCTGATGCTGAAGAAGATAACATAAAACTCAGAATTAACTATTGCTTTCAGGACATTTATGACAATTTGTTAATGAATGTCATCAATTCAAAGAATGTCTAAAATTAGTCATTGCAGACAAAAAATGGTAAGTGCCAAGAAAGCTGCCAGCTCACACATGAAAGTTTGATTGAAGTCTTACCAAATTTGATGTAATAATTTGAAAAATTGACATGATGTTATTGATAATGATTTGCCAGGCAGAATAAAACCGTTTTTAAATTTAGAATAGCAAAAATTAGTCTATTTTTCCATACATATTTACATAACAACATATTTTCTTATGGAGAACAATATGTAATTAGAGAAAAGATAGGTGAATAAGGATATTATAAAAAGTCCTTAAGCCATCATTTATTGTGTATCTCTCTCTCTCTCTCTCTCTCTCTCTCTCTCTCTCTCTCTCTCTCTCTCTCTCT
>NW_004949132.1:1744932-1751400 GCF_000317375.1 Microtus ochrogaster
CTCTCTCTCTCTCTCTCTCTCTCTCTCTCTCTCTCTCTCTCTCTTTCTCTCTCTCTCTAATTCAGGCTATACTGCAATTCAATAAATAGACCATGCCTGCCTAGCCTTGAACTCATAGATATCAGCATGCCTCTGTCCCCCAAGTGCAGATGCCAAAGGCATGCAGCAATGCATTCCAATGTTTTTTTTTCCTTTTGAAATATACCTCAATGTTCTAAAATTTGAAATTGATAATTTATTTGCACTTTACGAATGATTTTATTCAGAGATAATATTGCATTTAAAACTTTATTGAGTTTAATTTGAAGATTGTGACCATCCACTCACTATCCATTTACAATTATCCTCCACTACTTCTTCATATGAATCTTCCATCTGTCCTTCTGAGCAAATCAAAGTAACATCTTTTGTAGCCTCTTGGTTTAACCGTGATGACTTCCTTTTCTGCTTGCATTCAACTTACTTTGCTTTTTACTTTTAATTATCTGACCATATAAAGACTTAGCTGAACAACCCTCACTTAGAGTAAATTATTCTTGATTTGATCATCTCTCCTCAGATGCACTTAGTCATACTTTTCTATGACTCAGCTTTTACTTTTATTTCGGCTTACATAAGAGGAAATTTAAGTTTGCATCCCTTAGATCATGGTAGCTCTCAGAGCACAATGGTGCTCTATGAAGTTAGAGTCTTCCAGAAGGTCTAGCTCATTATTGTCCTCACGGTGGGCTTTCAGCTAATGTTGGTTGAGTCACCAGTGAATGACTAATAACTTCCTGTTTTTAGACTGCAACTAAATCCCATTTGTATGAAGCTCTCTTTTCCCTGTCATCTCAAGCTCTAAGTTCTTCATTTATGAAAATTTCCTTTACATTATGATCTGCACCTCAATTATTTGTAACAGCATGATTATATGTTGACTTCCCATTTAAATTGAGACTGGGAACAATGCTACAGTGTTCAGTCAGAGCCTTCCTGGAGCCTTGCTATTCAACTAAAATGTCGAACTGTATTTTAAGACACATTTTATATGCTTTTACACTACAAGGTATTTTCTACCTATGTCCATCAATAATGATAGTCACCATCATTGCATAAGTTCCCAATACCCATTTACTTATCTTTTCACTTTAAAAAATGCTGGTAGTAGTAAGATTTGAATCCAGTTCCTCATATATATTAAAAATAACAATCTGAATTATGATCCCAGCCTGCTTTAATGTTATAACACTCACACCATTTTTAAGTTATGTTACATTAAAAGAAAACAACTGAGTTGCTAGGAATAAAGAGTGGAAATATTTTCTAATTTTACGCTTCTATTCAGTTAAATGTTCTTACTCCAAACCTGCTTCTGCTTTATTAAAAAAAATATTATCAAATAGTCATAGGATGTTTAACTCTTGGGCCCATTAAATTTGGGGTTTTCCTCATTATAATCCATCCATTTGCTTATTAATTCATTTATATAATGAATAATTACTGGACCCGTGCTATGTAAACCTATATTGAAGGTACCTGAGTACTTAAGATCCTACTGGGAAAGGGCAGGGGAAAGCCATAAATGCAAATACAAACAGTTAATTTATTTTTATTTATTTATTTATTTATTTATTTTGGTTTTTCGAGACAGGGTTTCTCTGTGGTTTTGGAGCCTGTCCTAGAACTAGCTCCTGTAGACCAGGCTGGTCTCGAACTCACAGAGATCCGCCTGCCTCTGCCTCCCGAGTGCTGGGATTAAAGGCGTGTGCCACCACTGCCCGGCTCAAACAGTTAATTTAAAATGGAACCATTTAATAGAACAAAATGAAATAGAATAACTTAAAATAAAAAGTAACCAATTTTAAATTGGGAAAGTAGAAAATTAAAAAGTAACAGAGCATTATGAAGAAAATTGTAGGCATTAATTTTAAAACCCACGTCTGCATATCACATAAAATAATCCCTGTATACTACCAATTTAGCACTGTTAAATTTTGCCAAAAATGGCTCACAGAATGATCCAAATAATGATCTTGTCTTTAATTTTACTTATTAAGAAATCTTATCCAGGTTACCTATTCTCCCTAACCATAGTTCTTCCTCAGAAAATTTAGAATGTAGAAATACAGTACAGATATAGAATCACTATGAAGTTAAGAGAAAGTAAATAGTCCACTTAGCGTAGCAGCTGGCATGCTATAAGCAGTCTTCTGTAAAGTGTTTGCAGCAATTTTGCTATTCAGCAATTAAAGAATCTTTTCATATAAGGAGCTTTCAATACTTAACCTTTAGTGAGACCAAGACATATCCATAACCAAACCTCACTGTAAATCTTGGACAAAAAAATTATCATGTATACAAATATTTATAAACACATAATCCTTCCTAATTACATGGGATTTGAGGTAAATCCCATTTTCTTCCATACAACTACACTTTAGAGAAAGAAAAAAAATCATCTCCAACAGAACTTACTATATCTTTGCAGCAGGAACAACAAATAAGCTCGTTCAACATATAAGAGTCTTCTGTGGAATATGACATAGGAGAAACATAGAGGCTAGAATATGAGTTATGCACAGAGAATTATGGAGATCTATACTCCCAATGTTCTTGACATATTAGTGAGACCTACATTATCTTTATTATCAGTCATCAATCTCAATTACCACCGCAGCTCTGATTTTAATTCTAAATGCTCCCATGTGGACTTTGATAATAATATTTCAAATGCCAACTCTTTCTGTTTATTTCAATTCCGATTTTAAAGTACTTCAAATATTAATAAACTTCCCATAATATAAATCAGTCTCAAGCAGCATATACATTAATAACTTACTGTGTTTATTGAAGTATTTTAAGTAAAATATCTCAGAATATAATGACTCAGTAACATTAACTACTATCTTCGGTAAGTAAAACTGTAACTTTTCTGTGACAACCAGAATTATTTTAAAAGAAAAGCCCAATTGTCCTAGTTTTCCTGTATTCTGTGAAAATAATGAAGGACATGAAAAAGAACTGGTAAATTCTTTCTGGTCACCGACTGAAAACTATGTTGGTAAGCAGAATATATTGAATTTAATTTTTATTACATTTTATATTTATTCTTTGCTTGAGACAGGGTTTCTCTGCAGCTTTGGAGCCTGTCCTGAAGCTAGTTCTTATAGACCAGGCAGGCCTCAAACTCACAGAGATCCACCTGCCTCTGCCTCCTGAGAGCTGGGATTAAAGGCATGCACCAGCGTTACCCAGATATATTTTTATTTTTTATTGTGTATGTATCTCTATGTATGTATGAAGGTATGTATTTTTGCATGTGTGTATGCATGTATGTCTGTGTATATGTTGGAACATGCATGTCAGAGCATGTGTGTGGAGGTCAAAAGACAATTTCTTGGAATAAGTTCTTTCTTTCTACCATGCGGATTCAAGGAACTGAACTCAGGTCAGCGGACATGGCAGCACGATCCTTATCCCTGAAGCATATCACTCACCTAGTATTTAATATTCTTAGTTCTGGGTAGACAAAAATAGTCTAAAAGGGCTGATGGTTGATAGTATTAGAAAGACATTATGATTGTAAATAGAAAAATAAGATCAAATGAATAGGTCTCTCTCACTGTTTTCCTCCTGATTGTATGTGTTTGTTGTCAGAACAGTAGCATTGAGTAAAAAGTACTCATCACAGCTCTGCCAGTAATTAGCTGTGTGCTCATGCACTACCCATAGCTCTGTGCTTCAAAGTCCTCATCAAACAGGCAGATGATATCAGCTTTCGCTAACTGCCAGAGATAACTCAAACAAGAGTGGAACTATAGATAAGGACAGGTATTGGAAGGAATTAAATATCGATGCTAATTAGACTGCACTAATTAATATTCTTTTTATCTTACTTCTTAATACGAAATATTAGCCTGCAATAATAGCGCTGGCGACATTAGTCCAGTTAGACATCAGTGGATAGTAAGTTCTGAACAATACAAAAACTTATCAGCATATAGAGAAGTCATTAATTTTTCATAAATGCCACAGAGGAAGAAAGTTTTGTTTTCTTCCATTGAGAAGCTGATGGCATTATTTACACAACGGCAATAAGTCATTCACTAGGTGTTCATGTCCAACTTCTAATACTGTTATCCAAAGTACAAGTCTAGCTGGAGCATTTCCTTGATGCTTTTGAGCTCCATTCAAGTACACCTGTCAGCTCAAGTATTCTCAAGTTGCCAGGTAACTCAAAAGGTTCCTTTATCCAATCTTCTTTTGTTAAAATCCAAAACAAAAGGAACAACACCATTTACAACTTTTATTGGTAGTGGTTAAAAAGTTTTTACTAGACTGGTTGGTTTTATAAGTTTCTACTAGACTAGAAAAATGCAGTAGTATACATAAGGTTTTGTTTTCTTTATAATTTAATTTTAATTATCATGGATTTCCAATAACAATACAGTGGATCTAAAAATGCAGAAAATGCTTTAAATGTAATATGTTTTTCTACCGAAAGGCAGGGAACTTTATAACAACAACAAAGAGAGGGTAGTTAGGGACAAGCAATCAATTACATAATTTGTTGATTGCCTTGACGGGTTACCTTGTCTAGGGTTAGTAACCGTCTGGCAGTTTAATTATTCCAGGGTCCCGGAGAGGCACTATCTGGAAGATAAATGGGCTAGGAGAGAAGAAGAAGGCCATGCTACATTTGTCAGAGCCTCCGTTTATTAGAGATGGGGTACAGCTTTATATATGGTAAGGAGTTGGGGGATGGGCACAGGGGTCTGAGCTCTTGCCACGTGGTTCATGTTGGTCACGTAGCCAGGAGGTTACCTTCGGTCAGGTCACTGTAGGCCAAGAAGTCACGAGTTGACACACCTAGTTCCCTAGATAGTTTGGAATGTGGGGTGGGTTCCGCTAACAGATAGCTCTCCATCAGCCAATTTGGGTGTGGGGTAGGCTCTGTCAATAGAACGATTCCTAACACATTTATGGGTGTGGGGTTCTCTGTAGACTCCCCAGGGTGATGGTTCCTGCAATGATTTTAGGAGGAAATTGGCTCCCAACAATAATTGTCATCTTAATTGATAAACTTTGATAACAGAGTTAAGTAATCAATTGACCCTGGAAACTCTCAATTTATCTGTCTCTACATTCGAGGCCCTCTTGAGAAAAGGAGGACATGTTAGAAGAGAAAAATTAAAAATACCCTGAAAGGAAACCTGGCCATGCTGATAATCACTGCCTGGAAAATATCGCCTCATGTAAACACCATCACAGATTGTTCTAATTAAAATCTGCATATTCTTTAAATTATAAGTTTTTTACTCTCTGTGTGTGTACATGTATTACATGTAACACAGCATTTCTGTGGAGGTCAGAATATAACTTTTGGATGTTGGTTCTTTTCTATCATCATATGAGTTCTAGAGTGTTTATCTGCTCCAGGGCCTGCAAGGCTAAGATTTCTAGGATTGAAGGATATTCCAAAGACTTGAGTGATGATAAATTACGGGACTCTAGGATTGTGAGTTCAAATGTATTTCAAACAATGTACTTTTCATTTTTATAGTTAGGTCCAGTAAAATATAAGGGGACGTTTACTGTTAGCTTAAACAAATACAAGTACAGTGAAGGAATATACTAGGTGTTACATCTTATTATCTTTGTTCATGTGGAAAGTATCAATAATATTACTCCCAGGCATTCACCTTTTCCACAGAGATAATGTGAATAATTCAGGGCATTCTCCTCAGGGCCTTCTTTTTAAGTGCATTCATTTAGCATAATTTATGCAATTCTTTTTAGAAGACCACTTCGTGGGAAGAACATTTTGCACTTTCCCCATCTGTAGTTCCCAATAAGTTCACAGCTTTCTTACACGGGCTCTCACACTGGAGACTGAACTCAGGTTGTCAGCCCTGTAGGCAAGAGCGACGCCATCTTGCTGCCCATAAGTCTGGATATTTTTCAATACCAGAGCCTCTTGGCAATGACTATACACTATGATAAACTAAGTAAATATATAGACCTTGAATAAAAGAATGATCCTTGATTCCGGGTAAATACATGTATCACGTTCTCAACACAGCTCCTTTATAGGGACTTTACATCTTCATATTGCTGAATCTGGAACAAGTGTGCCAACAGAATTTAGCTGTGCATAAGGAAATGCATTTCTTCCGGTGAGTTTAATGTTCAATTTATCCCACTACTGCAAGTCAAATGCCTTTTATCTTTCAATATCTCAATGAAACTATATCCATCCAGTACTCTGGTAGAGTATGTGCTCAGCATTAATGATGTTCAGGGTTCAGTCTTGAACATACAAAAGAAAAACCTGTTTATACATATCTTAGCAAAGTAATTTTTGCCTTTCGAGTAGATCTTCAGATTATTGGCTAGAATCGAAGCCTTTTGTGAATAATGAATATCAATGTAATTGAATATCTTATAAAGTTCCCACATACTTCCAGTTCTTTTTTTTTAAATTCT
>NW_004949132.1:1751841-1753761 GCF_000317375.1 Microtus ochrogaster
TCCTCATTGGGACCTTGAGAGCTCAGTCCAGTGCTCCAGTGTGGGTCTCTGTCTCTTTTATGTCTGTTTCTTCCACATATGCCAAATTATGCTCAAAACTAATGTATTACCCACAATATAATACTACATTAAGTCTAAATTTGCCAACCACTAGTTTTGTGAGGCTTATATGCTAGATCACACTTCAGATAATTTTATTGCTGTTATGATCAAGCACGCATTAATCAAATTTGATAGATTATTTTAACTTCAACTAAGGATTGTATTCTCTACACTTAGTCTTACGGTTAGGTCAGCAAATTCTCCTCATTGTTTTTAACTATTCTTTCCCCACTCTGTAACAGAATCTACCTGGGTCATTGCAACTGATCTTAATATTAAGTTTTTTTTCTAATCATTATCATAGGATGCCCACAAATTTTTAACTATTGGAAAAATTTCTTCCATTATTCAAACCTTCTTTTGACATTTGTTATTTAGGACTAATATTCAGAGTGATCTCTAACAGTTCAATGAATCTACTTATTTATTATGATATGCAGATGCTATTAGTTTAGAAATAGAATCTGTTACATTAAAATCTTATATTGATGGTCTAAATTTCATAGTTCAGTAGATGATATTAAGTATTGTTACAATTAAAGTGCACTGGCTTGGATTATAGACAATAAGCCTAGCACAACAGAAATAAAAACTGTGCAGGTACAAACTAAGCCCAGAAATCAAGTCTAGAAAATAAATTAGAGAAAAAATTTCATATTACTTATTAAAATAGAGTCCATTATGATGGTCAATTATAAGATTATGAAAATTGTAGTCTTATGTTATATATTGTCTAGGATGACACTATTCTCAATTGAAGTCTGCTGTATATGCAACAATATCACCTTGCTTGAATATATAGATGGTCTCATAATGTGAATATATGAAATGAGCGACACATTAGGTTAGGAGTTCTAGTCACATTAATGCAATAAATATCACTCGATACAAAATTAAATGATATGAAAGAAAAATGTTTATATGAACAAAATACAAACTCTTACTCTCATGAAAAATCATGAAAATGTCAATTTTAGTTATGTAATATTAGGAAAGTATTATGAAAGCAATATATAAAAATATAGTATCATATGTTCTTTTATTTTTGCATAATAAGGTTTTGTACTATTTATAACTGCTTAGTATAAGCTAAAATAAGGACAATATATGTAATGAACATCTAAATACTGTCATGACTGTTTACTCAGCAATCAAGAAAATTTTACCTTATAAACAAAATAAAAACCATTTCTGACTTTAGAATAGGGAACGTAGATTTAAATGTTGGATAAACGTGACTGAAGTATGATTTAAATTAGTATTAGTAATAGAACTCTGAAGAATGTCACCCAGATATAAAATGTAATAAATAATTTAAATAATGCAACAAGATTAACCATGAAGAAGCTTAATATAATATTGTGGAATAAAATTATGGAAAATACTCAAATTAGTTATCAATTTGGATGGACAACTGAGAGTATACAATGACACAGATAAAGGTTGAGAATATATAATCATATGATTATGTGTCACGTATGTAAGATAAAATAAAAAATCAAAAGGGAAAAGGGTCACTAAGTAAACAATGGATATGTATTCATGAAATTTAAATTTAGATAATTTATGTGCCTGATAACAAGGAGAAACAAACATAACAGCTACAAAAAGATTCATGAGTTGCTTAAGAATAAAAACTTCAAAAAAAAGAATAAAAACTTCACGAAAATTTTTTTAATTATTTTTTTATTTATTAAGGATTTCTGCCTCCTCCCCGCCACCGCCTCCCGTTTCCCTCCCCCTCCCCCGATCAAGTCCCTCTCCCTCATCAGCTTGAAGAGCAATCAGGGTTCCCTGACCTGTGGGAAGTCCAAGGAC
>NW_004949132.1:1753861-1769255 GCF_000317375.1 Microtus ochrogaster
TTGCCATTGTTCTTGAGTTCTCAGTAGTCCTCATTGTCCGCTATGTTCAGCAAGTCCGGTTTTATCCCATGGTTTTTTCAGACCCAGGCCAGCTGGCCTTGGTGAATTCCGGATAGAACATCCTCAAAAAAAAAAAAAATGTAAAAAAAAAAAAGAAATACTTCACTGAGTTCTTTTATGACTATCACTGCTCTGGAGTTCATAGAGGAGACAATTAACCCCCAACATGCATTTTAAAAATTAACTGAAAAAATATCAATTTTGAATATATTCTAGGTATGCATGATTATATAAAATGGTTGTATGTAGCTTATTATAATGAAATAAAATGACATGTACATTTTGTAATGGTTAAATAAAGAGATTTGACATAAAAAAAAAAAAAAACTTCACGAAATTACAGGAATAATTCTACAAATGAAAGGCCTCAGTATTCCAACAAAAGTTTAGTATGACAAATAAACACAAAGATATTCCTTATCATTTAATGTTTGAGAAAGAAGAGTATGGTGGATATGCAGGAGAAGAACATCGCAGAAGTACTGGACCTGCAAGATATCCTTAAAAATGCAATACTTCAACTTGGGGACACCAACAACAGTCAAATTGGACTTAAGACCTATTTAATAGGAGTGAGTTTCTACCTGGTACTATAAATATCACCAACTACTTATACCTGGGGAGATCAACTTAAAGACAAGTACATGATATATGTAAACTCTAGATACTGATCTCTTTGATGAGTAAACACTGATCTCTTTAATTAGTAAGAAAAATCTTCCTCACAGCCCTATGGCAAAATCTCACTTCAATGTATGTGGTTAGAATTTGATCACATTATTACACTCCAACTTTAGAAAAGGCTGGGAGAATGAGTGCCTGACATTGTTACACCCTTTTATAAAAATAAATTCTGTCAGCAAGTAAGAGAGAAAATGGGACTAGCTAATGGATATGTAACCAAAAATGTCAGCTATAGTTAACTATTATGGGGGGAAATGATAGGCCAATTTTTATATTTTTTGGCAACACCAGGTGCCAAAAATGAAAACAATACCAGAAGTAGTTGTATAATTTTTTGTATATATGTGTTTGCATAGAGTACACAAGTCAGAAGTCTACATAATTTAATCAGTTTTATGTAGCAAACACACTTATATAGACACCAGCCAGAATAACAATATCACTACTACAGTCAATTTAATTAAAGGACTTTGTTTAAATAGGAAAAAAATTGCCCTCTTTTATAAAAATTTTTAAGACAGTGTCTCATATATTCAAGGCTGAACTTGAACTCACTATGTAGCTGAAAGTGGTTTTGAACTTATGACCCTTGTGCCTCTAAGTTTCAGCTATGTGTCACTATGCCTAGATTATTTGGTGCTGGGAACTCAAACCCAGGGTTTCATGTATGTTAGCAATGTATGTTAGCAAGTACTATTCCAACTGAACAACAATTTCAGTCCCCAAAATGAATTCTGATATAAATATTTGCAACAAAAAGAAGAAATACATAATTTAACAAGTATATAAAATACTCACAAATATATAAAAAGACCTTTAATAAAAATAATGCAAAAAGAACACAAATACCTCAAAATAAACACATAGCTAGCAAAGAGGTATCATTTGTTCTTCTTACTTCTTCCAAGATATCTAAATATACAAAAAAGCCAAGTTTGGTGGCAACATTAATACATGCCTGCCATCCCACTTACAAAGTAGAGACAGCTGGCTCAGGAGTTCAAGGACAATCTGGCTTACAAACACAGTCTGAAGCTAGCCTGTGCTACATAAAACTTTGAATAAAAAATCAAATAAAATAAAATTCCATCTAATACCGGTTAGTTATTAACACTTAGACTTGCACTTCTGGTGCTAGAAAATAGTATAAACTTTATTAACAAAATATGGCGACAAGTGTAAAATCACTTATTTATATATGAGAATTTCTTAGTTAGGCTTTCTGTTCCTGTGAAGAGACAGCACGACCATGATAACTCTTAGAAAGGAAAACATTTAATTGGGGTAATTTACTGTTTCAGAGGTTTCATCCATTATCATTATGGCAGGACATGGTGACATGAAGGTAAACATGGTGCTGGAGAAGGAGCTGAGGGTTCTACATCATGATCCACAGGCAACAGGTAGTGAAACTGTGTGTACACTGAGCATAGCTTGATCATAGGAGACCTCAAAGTCCACTCCCACAATGACAGACTTCCTCCATCAAGGCCACACTTCCTAATAGAATCACTCCCTATGAGCTTATGGGGGCCAATTACATTCCTTGTAGGAAGTTAAGGCCTACCAGGCCAAAAGAAGCAAACCTGGATTTTGTCTAGCACTGTCAGAGGTCCTGATTGTGCCTGGCCAGTGCGGGACAACCAAGCAATATCAACTGTCAATGGATGAGAATGCCTGGGTGCTCAGTGAGGTTATAAGTTTTTCCTGTTGTTAAATAAATGTGTCTGCTCTACACCTTCTACCTGACTTCCAAGTGTTTGAGACATTGACACTTCACCTTCTCACCCCTTCCCCTTAGGAAGCTATTAGGACCCAGCAAGAAACTGCCACATTACTCTCCCTGGGCCCCATGAGCTTTTAACAATATCATAACGCAGAATGCATTTAGTTCAACTTCAAAAGTCCCCGTAGTCTATCACAATCTCGGTAAGGTTTAAAGTTCAATGTTCTGAGATTCACACACTCTCTTAACTATAATCTGCTATAAAATAAAACTAAAACAAATCAAATACGTCTAACATATGATGGCACAGGATATATATTACCATTCCAAAATGCAGGGAAAGGAGCATAGTAAAGAAATCCTGGAGCAAAGCAAGACTGAAAATCATCTGGGCAAGCTCCAAACTCTGCATCTCCATGTCTGATGTCAAACGCTCTTCTGATCTCCAATTGCATTCAGCTTTGTTTACTGCATGGTCAGGCAAATGCAGGAATACTCCACTCTCAGTACCAACTTCTTAAGCTCTCTGTTGCTGTGAAGAGACACCATGACCACAACAACTCTTAGAAATGGAAACATTTAATTGGGGTGGCTTACAGTTTCAGAGGTTTAGCCCATTATCATCATGGTAGGACATGGCAGCATGTAGGGAGACATGTTGGAAAAGCAATTGTGTGTTCTACATCTTGATCTACAGGCAACAGGAAGTGAAATTGTGTGTACACTGAGCCTAGCTTGAATATAGAAGACCTCAAAGTCTATCCTACAGTTACATACTTCCTTCAACAAGGCCACACCTACTTCTACGAGGCCACACCTCCTAATAATGCCACTCCCAGCTTATGGGGGTCAATTACATTCAAACATACATACAAACATCCTCCATTATGAAAATTTCATTATCAGAAAATTTGTATATATATGTAAGATAGATATCATTGCGTTGCATAGAAATACAAAACTATTGAGAATAACTAAATATTCACCTTAAGTAGTTGAACACGTTTTGATCCTTTTATATGAGAGGATGTTTGAAAGCAATTTGCAAATGATGCTGATTTTAATAATAGAAAGAATGCCAACAGCATAATGATGCATTATGAGAACAGATTGTTAAACAGTTTGTGATATGTGGTACTTCTTTGTGCTTGGAAAAATTTCATCGCTTAAAAATGTTCATAATTTCTTGTTTTATTTGATTTTTAAGCATTTGTTTTTGTAAACTACAAAAAAGTTGGCTTGGTCTTAAACAGTGGGTGGAGAGTGAATCCAGATTCTTTAGTATTAAAACAGCAAGTTGATATTCATCTGTGACCCTCAAAAAAATTTAGAGAGATTTGCAAGTCCCAGAGAACCTAGACAACAATGAGGACCCTAAGAGAGACTTACATAGATGTAATCTACATGGGAAGTAGAAAAAGGCAAGATCTTCTGAGTAAATTGGGAGCATGGGGGACCTCAGGAGAGAGTTGAAGGGGAGGGGAGAGGAGCTCAGTAAAATCAATAAAAAAAAATTAGATTTGCAAGGAGTTAAAACATACCTTGGTAGTTGACTATTACTGGAAAATAAATGCAAGCATTGGAAGAACACACAGCCAGGCCTGTTTGAACAGGCTAAATAACCCTAGCTACTCAGGATGTTGGGGAAAGATAATCATGAATCCAAGGCCCACCTGAGATCCTGAGATCCAGTTTAATAATTGTACCTTGTCTCAAAATAAAGTAAATAACCTGGGATATAAGTAAATGGTAGAGGGCTTACCTGGCACAAACAAGGTTTTAGATTCAGTCCCAAGTACTGGATGCAGACAGGCAGGCAAACAGGAAGGAGGCAAGCAAGCAGGCAGGAAGGAAGGGAAGGAAGGAGGAAGGGAACAGAAGAAAGAATGAAGAATGAAGAGGGGAAGGGAAGAAACAGGAGAAAGAATGAAGAATGGGTAAAGGGAGGGAAGAAAAGTGTACATATACACAAGAATTTTACTACATCAAGGCAGTTGTGATTGGTAAGACAATGCTACTGTCTAGAGATAATCCAGAATTTATTCAGACTTGGAATGAGTTAGGAAATGAATGACCTTGAGAGGTTGAGGTGTGAAGATTTCTTGAAGCCAGGAGTTGTAAACAACTTTGGCAATGTAAATAAATGAATAAATAATGAATGAGAGGATGAATTAATAAAACATAAATAAGGAGGGTAATGGATTAATACATGATTGCAACAGTCCTATGTAGATAGGACAATGAATCTTCTTTTATTTAAAATAGAGAACTCTGAGGTTAAAAGAACATAGGTCAGGTTCCATGTTATACAGTTGCTAATCCAATCCATAGAATGAGGCAATGAGAGTGCATTGTTATATATATATTAGCTGAGGCAGTTACCTTATAAAGCCGTACCCACTCCTCATCATACTCATTCCTTGTCCCTTCTAGTCACCTGGCTGACATCTTTATTAGAATTTAAGGATTCTTCTCTACAGCACACAAAATCCTTTGACATAACATTAACTGGGAAAGTTAAAAGACAGTCTACTTTTTTGTGACCCAGATAAGACTGTGGGAACAAAGATAGAATTTATTCTATCAAACCAAGAAATTTGTCATGGCTTTTTCTTCATCCCGATAAAGAAAATCCACTTTCCTAGCACTGTTACGGAATTTGTATTTTGCTAATGATTTGTTAGGGGAGTTGAGATTGGAGTTACACTTTTGTGACTCCTTCAAAGCCTTTCTTTGTGATAAGAACCATCATCAAATTTTGTCTGACTAGTCTTGCCTCAAAACTAGGGCACATCCCACTTCAAAGTTTGCCCCTTTTTTATGCATTCTAAGTTAGTACTTTCTTATTTTTAATATCACAGTTATGTTACAGCTTGTCCAAAAGCCCTGCTTTATGATGAATACTGCTTACTAATTCGTGAGGTGATTATAAATGATAAATTGCTTTCAATTCCAGTTTATCTCCTTTTGTACTTGTATTATAATTCTGCCACATATATGACAATTCTACATGGGGAACTGATTGCCTCTGACCAAGAAGATTCACGTTGTAGTTCTATCTGACACTGTGAGAAGATGAAATTGGATAAGCCGCACAGATACAAGAATCTCATTAATTGCTATTTGTAAATGAGACTGCAAACATGTTCTTCTTGTATAATATGACTCTTAATTTAATATCAAATATAGTGTGTAATATGAACGGATTTTTTAAAAGTTGTAGACATTTAATGAATGTATGTTAAAATCTTTAGCTTAAGTTTCCATTTCGCAAATATCTTTTCTTGAAAACTCATCATGTTCCCAGTAACGGGCTGAATATTTTCTAAGTACTTTTTCTTTTAATCTCTGTAATCATTTGATGTGGCAGAGATCTACCTTTTTTGTACAAGAAACTAAAATTCAAATAAGTCAAGAAGTTGTCAAGGTCATCTGTCAAAATCAGAGCTCTATGTTTTTTGAGGGCTCCCATACTCTTTTTGCCACTAGGTTATCCCCTTGAAATGGCACACTACACTATCCAACTATAAATTTGGAAACATATGTATGCAACTAGAGAAAACAATAAAATACACTGGTGAAACTGGTAGATTCAGGATATGTAAGAAACAGGATTGGCATACTATAGGAACAAGATTCTTCAGCCATGATTATGATGCTGTATGACATTATGCTGCTGAATGTGGGCATTGAATGGTGTGGCAAAAGTCAAAAGTTTTTGAAGAATTCAATAACAAAAATTAGTTCAAAATCAAATATGCAACGGATCTGAGATGCTTTGGCAATATTTTACCATCTTGCTTAGTAGGACTTCCCTCTAGTACTGGAAAACCAAAGGGAGACCTATAAGAGGGGAAGGAAGGAAAAGTGTTTTGAGAAGGGGTACTAAAATGTGTGTATTGGGAGAAAGCAAAGGTGTAAGTGAGCACCAAGGAGTATGAGAACGTCACCCAATGTGAAGCAAGAATTTCCACATAAAGCTGAAGAAAGTTTTTTTTTTTTTTTAAAGCATTCTAAGCAGACAAAAGAAGAGCCAAGCATGGCTTCTAGGTAGCAGGATTGTCTCAGATCGGCTCTGCTTGTTTGTAGCAAGCAGAAGTATGGCTCCTTCAAAAGAGGACTTGAAGCAAAAATTGTGCACCTTTTTTAAGAGGCCTTGTCACCAAACACATAAATGGTGTTCATAAGCAGTCCAGCGGCATGCTTCTTGGTGGTGGCATGGACCTAGAAACTCTACACAGTTATGGTTAGAAACATTGCTCCCACCAGTACCTCTACCATGAACCGAATCCCTCAGGAAGCCAAGGAATAGAATGCATCCATTAGTCAAAGCCACGGCTTTAATCCTAGTCATGTTGCTTAGCAAACTAAAGACACACATGATCAAAAAAAGGGGGTATATAATAAAAGCAGATTCAGAGATAAAAAAAATCCTCTAAATTATTTACAATGTGTTTAAAAATATGCATAGACTTGGGAGAGAAAATTAAAAGGATATAGAATGTCCTTAAGAAGAGAGAGAGAGAGAGAGAGAGAGAGAGTAGGTGGGTGTCATGGCACACGCCTTTAATCCCAGCACTTGGGAAGCAGAGGCAGGCAGATCTCAGAGTTCAAGGATAGCCTGGTCTACAGAGTGCATTTCAGAACAACCAAAGATATACCAATAAACCCTGTCTCAAAAAACAAGAATAAAAATAAAAGAAATAGAGTTTAAAAAACTTAAAGCAACATAAAGATGGAAAATACGCAGAGAATCTAGATACTGTTTGTTATTGTGTTGTCTATGAATTGTTTGACTTCTGAAGAAGAGAAAACTGATTATAAATATTGCCAGATTAATCCAATCTATATATTTTGAAAATGCCTTGACTTCAAACTTTAAGTCAAAACATATGTTACTTTGGAAAAGAGCTTTTGCTTTTGTTTCCACAGAAAATGAGAGGTTGTGGATTTATTTTGGTTTAAGAAAAATAAGGTATGATCGAGGAAAACCCCCTGAAAAATCACCATTGGGAATAGATGGCCCAGATAATTCAACATTTTAGAGCACCTCTTTTGCAGTTGCCCCTGTGTTCTGCATCCAAAACAGCATCAAAACTGTTGGCTGGGATGATCCAGCCTCAGAAAACCCTCTAGTCAAGACTTGATCATAATCCTAAATATTCTTTAGGTCCCCATAAAATTATCAGTGCCCATAATCAACAGGAAGTAGCCTAGAAAACTATGCCCACATTCCCCTGAACTGAATTATGCATCATTGTCTTTGTTTTGAGTGTTTGTTGCTGGTTGTTGATAATGGTAAGAAAAGAAAGCTAAACAAAGGAGATTAGATTCAAGGTTCTTGTTTTGAAAAGAAAAAAAAGGGGGGAAGTGATATGGGATAATTCCCTTGTACCTTGTAAAGTGTTGCCACTTGTATTGGTTTAATAAAATGCTGATTGATCAGTAGCCAGGCATGAAATACAGACAGGAAGACCAGACTAGGAGAATTCTGGGAGGATGAAAGGCTCAGTCTGGAGTCACCAGTCAGAAGCAGAGGATACAAGATGAGAGTGCCTCACTGATGAAAGGTACCAAGCTACATTGCTAATATTGACAAGAGTTATGTGTTAATTTAAGTTGTAAGTGATGTTAATAAGCCTGATCTAATAAGCTGAACAGTTTATAATTGTTATAAGTCTCTGTGTGTTTTTTTGGGCCTGAATGGCTGTGGGACCAGGTGGGACAGAAACTTCTGTCAACAATTGGGAAAGGTATGGAACAAAAGTAAAGACTTATTGAAAAGTTATAAGGAAATTTGACATTTGAGTAAGCTAACCAAAAAAAAAAAAATTAAATTTGAAAGTGAAGCTCCCTGCATGGATATATAATGATACTCCCTGAATCCATAGGTTATTAAATAAAAACTCCAATGCAAACAATGAACCACCTTACACTGAGCTGTTGAGCAGAAAGGTCTCAGAGGTTTTCCAAATAATAAAGAGATTTTCCCTGTCAGTTGGTTGCCCACTGAACCAATGCTTAAGACATCATCTGCCTTTGTCACAGGATAGAGAGAACGAAAGCTGGACCTGAAGCTTGCACTCACCTTGCCTAAAGGTGCTATGGAGTCTACTGAAGGACAATTGCCACCAATTAACTTATTCAGCTGTGGACACCGTGTGTAGTAATGGTGACCAGTCGTGTACGAAGTGCTCACTGTTGTAATAGCGGCAAGTTTTGTGATTGATTTTGATGCCTTCTCCATAGAAGAGAATTCACATCTGGTATTATAAAGCAGCGTTAAACCCTGTCTCTGGTACAGATGTAGGCCAAGTATGGAAGCTAGGCTGATTTATTACTAAATGGACACGGTATTTCAATAAAATTGCTTTCTAAGTAATTACGTTTATGTCCATAGATTAGTGCTACTATCGGCATTGGACAGGGGAACTTCTTTTTGGAGTGAGCATCATTAAATGTAGAGACTTGTAACTGTTCAAAGTGATAAGAACAAAAGTTTGTTCAATATTCAGGTTACATGCTATAAGTTGCAATGATTTTTACTGTTTTCTACTAGTATAGAAACATCCTTATTTTTCTAGTTATGATTGCTCAGGGCTGTATTTCCAACATTGGAAATACATCAATAGGCAGGAGTACTAGCATGACTTTAAGGCCAGCCTGGGATACATAGTGAGTTCTAGGCTACCTTTCACTATATAAGTAAGATCCGGTCTCAGAAATTCAAAATAAAAGAAAAACTGTCTAGACCATAATGTTTTGATTATATAAAACAAAGACTCTAAATATTTCCTTATTAGCAGTCCTCAATATGTAAGTCTTAAAGTAGTATATGTTTGTATTATACTGTGTTATTATGTTTCATTTTTATTTTTTTAATTTTTTTATTTGAATAATGGTTTCTTTATTTTTATTTTTTAAAAAGAAAACAAACTATCTTTATCCATTATACATATCAATCCAAATTTCCACTCCCTCCCCTCCTCTCATTTTCTCCAGTTAGCCTGCCACCCAATCCCATATTCATTCCACAGACAGAGTAGGCACATTGCTTTGTTGTAGAAGATCCAAGGCCCTCCCTACTATGTCAAGGCTAAGAAAGGCATCCATCCAAAGAGAATGGACACCGGATTTTTGACAAAGTAGCTAAAGTTATACAATTACAACCTCTGTCTTCTTCAAAAAACACCCATTGCTCATAATTGCTAAGCTATCTCAAGCAACATTTTTATTAAAAATTATTCTTATACATTTTAAGTAAAATATATTCAATTACTTTATCCCTTCCTTGTCCTATCTACATGCCTTTCCAAATTCTTCTTTCAATTTCTTCCTTGTTAAGTGTGAGCGAATAGCAGGTTTAAGAAAGTGAGTGAAATCTGCTGGGACCACTTCTGTTGGCTGTGTGTTAGAGTTTCAAGACTGAACCTCCTGTTTTGAATACACAAATAGAGAGGTCATCCATGCATGTGGCTAAATCATCCACTGGCCGTAGAATTCTTATCTTTATTGAGCAACATGAGTTTGAGCTCTGTTATCTAGACTGCCTTTGACAGAAAACATTAATAAGAATAGGAAACTTGGAAGAGTGATTACCTAAGCCACCACTTCCTGGTGCCATGCCCTTGAAGTTATGCAACAGTGGTTAAGAGCATTGCCTGCTCTTCCAAAGGTCCTGAGTTCAATTCCCAGCAACTACATGGTGGCTCACAACCATCTGTAAAGAGGTCTGGTGCCCTCTTCCGGCCTGCAGACATACACACAGACAGAATATTGTATACATAATAAATAAATAAATATTTTTAAAAAATCCCTCCCAAAATTTAAAAAAAAATTATGTTTCATTTAAAAAATTTGTTTTAGCTTTTGACTAAAGTTTCATTAAAATTGTTCAATGAATTTTGGCAATTTCTAAGAAAGTCTAAAAATGTTCTGAAACATATTTGTGCCAGTTTTCTACATTATTATGCACAGTAGCATTCAGAATTAAACCAATGAACTCTGAAAAACATTGAAATTGTTCTATATCTTATAGTATCAAATATTTATTCAATATTTATTTGAAGCAGTTTAATAAAGGTTTATAAATTTGTTTAATCTTTAAAATATGGTATTTTATATAAATTTGTTTCATCTGTAATATATGATAAAACTGTATATGTACAAATAAATAATTGTTAAAAATTCCTTTTTGATTTATTATTAGTAAATGATTTGTGTACCTCCCTTATATACCTGTATACCTACAAACCCAGTGATCATATAAAAATGTGTTAGGCAAAAGGAGGTTATAAGTTACAAGGTTTCTGAAGCCCTCATATGTTGCTAAAGTCAAAATACCTTAAAAGAATTGCCCTCATATGTTTCCCAAAGTACAGGGGAAAGTATATTTAATTCTCCTGACCACATGAGGTTTTAGTTTTCCATTTGAATGGCAATACTGTATATAATCTCAGCATAAAATTAAGTTTGTATGATAACAACATGTGTTGCCTATTTCATATTTCTAGCAACAGTTTTAAAACTTTCAATTTTCTTTTGGTCCAAAGAACTAAATAACAATTTGATTTTTCAAGCTCCTCTATTCCCAATCACCTATGTTCTAAGGTACTCATTTGGATACAAACTGAAGACTTTAGTGTTAAAAAATGGGGAAGACGGTAGTTTTGATAAAACTGTTGCTGATGTGCATTTTTGACAGTTGCCTCTCACTCAAACTGAATCTGAGAAAACTCCCAAACATTAGCTAATTCTATAATTATACCCTCCTGAACACACAGAGGGGCCTGGGAATTTGGCAAGCATAAAAATGGTCCAAATAGTACCAGGTAGTTTCTTTCTTCTGGCTGGCCATCTCTTACCTACATTTCCCTGGGCTGGAGGCCAGTGCATAGTCAGAGAAAGGAACAAACTTGTTGATCCATGGGAATTTCTACTTGTTGAAAATAAGTGTATGAGTGCACAGGTGGACAACATAGCAATAGAAAGGGCTGGGGCTAAATAGAAATGAGGAGAAAACCTTAGATGCTGAAGTGCAACCTCTGAAATAAGAAAGTTAAAGGGACCAGGTTTGCTTTTATTTACTTTTTAAGATATTGGTCATAAAAAGGAAAGTGTTATCATAGCGATAATGGTCTCTTGTACCTGTGCAAATGTCAATGAGATGCCACGGACCGGCTCAGGGGAGCCACTCAGACCTTGGGAGAAGCAGGGTCTTGGTAAACAGGAAGGCACAAGTTCAGCGAATGACAGACAGATACAACACACAAGAGAGTGGTTGGAATCTGCTGCAATTTTACTGAATTCATGTTTTCATTATATAGTATTCAAACAAAGAACAAATCAGAAGGTCATGTATCATTGGTTGGCACAGTATGAAAGCTTCTTTTAGTCACATCAGTGATATTTAAGAAAAGTATATTTTCAGGGACAGGTGTTAGACAAAAAACATCCTTAGAAGAGGTACTCTTGTCCTTGGGAACAGAAACCTCAGACAAGTGGTTTCCTCTTATGAATAGAAAGTTTCTGTCTCATTATTGCTATTATGGCCCTTCCTCTTTCTAACCCTGTCTTTATTTCATCTAGTGACCAAATATACCTAATAAGTTCTCTGCACCTGCTGAAATATACTTTTTGTAGCTTCTTATGCCATAGACACCATGGGGGTTGGGATCTAGCAAGCCTATCCATAAAGTTCAGAGTATAATATATCAGTCTTTGTACATCAACATTAACCCATCTATTCCCTTGCTCATCATATACCCCAAATGTATAACAAAGGTTCTGCTGTAGTCTTATACATTCTCATGCTGTGCTTCCCTATCCCAGAGCTGTTCCTGAAGAGATAATCCTTGTCTTGTAGATATATAGAATATCATTATTAAAAGAGATTGTGCAAAGCCCATATCCTGCATAGCCAGCTAATTGAAAAACCCATCTATGCCTTAGCAATGGCTAATACCGGGCTGTCTGCTATTGACCTCCAGGAAGCCTAGTCCCATATGACACGTAGCTCCCGTCTGGCATAATGACATATGTCATGTCACACAGACGACACTAGAGTTGGTGTGACAATGAGAAATATGAGAATATCTATTTTCTGAAAAAAATGTATTGATCTTTTGTGATAGTTCAGTGATAAAGGTCAACATTTTGCTAGATGATAAATGTACGCTGAGTCAATTTGCCTGCTACACATGGTTTTTAGTCTAGCGACAGGTACACCATGCTCTACTAGCAATTTTTTTTCTAATACAAGGAACATAGAATTATTCTATACCATGGTGATCTACTAATTTTGGGGCCAAAACCAACCATTATAGTCATTTTGTTATTCTCTTTTCAAGGCATTATTATTCTCACTAATAAAATGTATGACTGTAAAACAGTAAGGCCATTATTTATTTAAATATCCAAGCACAATTGCATTCTGAGAATTTTGTCCTTTTCAAAGCAATTATCCCAGCTATTTACATAATAATTATCCCTTACAAAATATCCGGGACAGATCGTCCAGATGGTTTATCATTGTATTATGCTCAGTAAAGGTGATTCATTAAAAACAAAATGAAACATTCATCTGAATAAGTGTTTGACTTTCACAGGTATTTACAAATCAGGAGGAACCCTTCTTGTAATTGTGTTGTGAATTGGGGCTTGGTAAGTACGGTTAGAGAAGTTAGGCAGTGATTTTAACAGCCTGGAGAACTTCTCTGGCAGCTACTTCTGGAATCAGCTGTCTGAGTCACACACGGAAATGACTGCTATTACAGCACCTCACTGTGAGATATGTTCTTACAGCTGAGTGGAAAAGCATCTCAGCATCCCATTTTCTTTGCACAGGTTTCCTAAGCTGACTCCTGAGTATAGTGCTTCTATATTAGACTGAAATGCTAAAAGGTTGGAAAGAATATGGCACCTGTTTTGCAGCTTTATTATAAAAAGGATGAAAATGGGGAATTCTGAGGATGGGACTATGGTGTGGTACAGTATATTAGATTAAATACAATGAAAGCTTTTATCCTGTGGTCTTTGACTCCATCATCATTTTCAAATATAACTATCCTATGAACCAGTCTATTAAGCTGCAGGTTTTTAATGAATACTTTTTTTTTTATCCTTTTAAGACTTTTTTTTTTCATTTTACATAGCAAGCCCTGTTCCCTCTCCCTCCTCTCCTCCTACTCCCCCCATCCTCGACCTAACCCACGCCATGCTTTTTAACTAGTCCTGCGGTAGTGCAGCCAAATCGCTTTCTTAAAAACATTTGCAAACCAGTGCTAATAGTTAAGAAATTAAGTTATTAGAATGGGTTCATATAATAACACATGATAAGTCAAGAAAACCACTTTTAAAATCTCCTGACTCAGTGGCCATTTATGAAATTACTCTACTCTCTCACACCCCAGGAGCGCTATTCTGTAAGTGAATTTACTAAAATACTTAAAATTCTGGCTGTTGATATAGCTTTTGTGAATCATGTTGTATCTACTTAATGATCTTTGGAGTAGGGTATAGAGATGTGGGTTTTAGGAAGTAAAGGGGACCAGAATTCACTAATCTATGCTATGCCAATTGGGCATAGATATAAGTTTGAGATAAAAGCAACTGAGATCCAGCAGAGACAGGAAAAGTAGGACCTAAAAGGGAAAATTCAAATTTCTTCTTACTTACAAGGGAGATTTCCGTCTGTAATGGTATCTCTTACTGAGAAGTAAGCTGTATGTCAAGACACAATTCATATCACTTGAAAAACTCTCATCCTCTTCACAAGAGAACTCACATTTATCCTGCATTTCCTGTCCATTGTGTGACTTTGTTAATTTTCTCATTTCCCAAATCACAAATGCTAATTTTCTTTGTTTACCCTTGGATGGTATATGAGTCTCAATTACCTGGCATATTCATTAGCTATATTCTTTTTTTTTCAATTTGGCCACTTTTTAATTTGTCTTTTGTCACCTGGAAGATAGAGAAAAAAATAATTTTACCCCCTACAAGAAAAAGGGTGGAAGCATAACATAATTTGTTCTATATCTGTTCAATGGGCTTTTAAGATAACTGTAAACCCAAAAGTACTCCTCCTGAGTTTTACTTGTCCAAGAACACAAGCCCAGCTCCTTTGCTGATGTTGAGGCAGAGAGACAGGTGGTTAACCTCAGAGGAGAAACTGTACCTGTTGACCAGTAAAGAAAATGGAAAGAAACAGAATTCGAAAACATACAATTGCCCTCTGTTTATCTGTGGGTGTCAGGCGTTCTACCACGCCTCTGATTTATACGTTGAATTTATAGCTGAGTGAGATATAACCTCTGAATCATTTGGGGAAAGGAAAGGAGAGCAGTTGGGAGAAGACTTTCTCTTTTCTGGCATCAACTTAATGAAAACTTCAAGCATGTCTGTGAGTAGGCAGCCCTATCACAAAATCTGCCTAAAGGAGAAAGGCATTATACTTCTTGCAAGCTGCCTCTCACTTTATCCTCATGACACTTGAGTCCCAAGGAATATGTTCACTTACTTGTGTGTTACAGTTCCTTTCCGTGGCTGTGATAAAATATTCTGGCGGAAAGCAGTGTAGGGGAAGAAAGGGCACAATATATCAATTGAGGGAAGTTAGGGCAGGAACTCCAGGAGAAACTAAGAGGAGAAATCATGGAGGCTTCTGCTCGCTGACACACTTTTAGGCTTATGTCAGCAAGCTCTCTTATGCAGCTTGGGACATCTTACCCAGGTAATAGTACAGACTGGACTAGGCTCTTCGACATCAGTCAACCATCAAAACAATTCCCAGCAGTATGCTTGATCTGTGGTTAAGGATACAATTAGCATGTACAGGCTCTATATTCATTCCTAACAGAAAAACAACCTCTGGCTCAGGAGACTTCTCAGTGAAGACAGGGGGGTAGTAATTTTATTTCATTT
>NW_004949132.1:1771547-1773568 GCF_000317375.1 Microtus ochrogaster
AGTATTGAAAACAGCTTGGTATTGGCATAAAAACAGAGAAGTCGACCAATGGAATCGAATAGAAGAGCCTGACTTTTACCCACAAACATATGAACACCTGATTTTCGATAAAGGAGCTAAAAGTATACAATGGAAAAAAGAGTAATTTTATTTTTTATAAGCAACAAATCAGTATGCAATATGCTGTGGGACAATGGTCTGTACCCTGTCACTTGTATTTTAAATAAATGCTCATAGGCCAGTAGTCATGCAGGAAGTATAGCTGGGGCGACCAGGCAGGAAGTAGAGGTGTGGGCAACAATAATTCTGGGAAGAGGGAAATTTCAGTCTTCAGTCACCACCCAGATGCAAAGGAAGCCAGACACAGAGCGAGCAAGATGTGACTGCCTCGCCAAAAAAGATACCAAGCCACATGGCTAACACAGACAAGAATTATGGTCTGATATAAGTTATAAGAATTAATTAATAAGAAGTCTGAGCTACTGGGCCAATAGTTTATAATTAATGTAGGCATCTGTGTGTTTATATGAGACAAAACGGATGTGGGGCCTGGTGGGACAGAAATCTCAGTCAACAGTAATACACCATAGAGAATTTACTAGAGCCTGTAAAGATAAGTCTTCTTGCTATCCTATATAACAAAGTGGATGCATGTTCTATTTTCATTCCCAGATAAAACTGCTACTTTCTTCCTATCTTTATGATTAAAGTTAGGCTTTACCTGTTTGAATCAGGTGCCTTCTCAAGTTACGATTATATCCTCCTTCTGGAAATGGGAGATAGAGCATTATCTTTTTTGATGATTACAATTCAAAGAGGTGGGTCTCCAGTCATAGAGGAAATACTCCTAAGTTGTGAGATTGGAAAAAGCTTTTATAACCACTATAAAAGGTGTAATTGAAAAGACCAGAGAATAAAATTCTGAAATCAAAAGGAAAAAGAGGTCCCCTTTCTTATTTTCAATGAGGATAATTTAAGATCTTATTTTCATTGCTTTCATCTGTATTCACCCAATGATCAAATAGTGAAAAATAAGTGGGCACTGATATCAATATTGAGTAACATGTTTTGATGAAGCCATCATGAAAGAAAATAGTAAATGGACATTGTTCTAGTCTCAGGGCTACTGTTTTTATGTAGATCCTGAACAATGATCAGGAATTGGTTTATTTTTTAAGACTTTTTCTTGTGTGTGTATGTGTGTGTGTGTGTGTGTGTGTGTGTGTGTGTGAGAGAGAGAGAGAGAGAGAGAGAGAGCGCATAGAGCATATGCATGCATGCACATGTGCCTATGGAGGTCAGATGAGGGTTTAGATCTCCAGGAGCTAGAGTTCCAGGTGGCTGTGACATACCTAATGCTCGAAACCAATTCTTGGCCCTCTAATTAAAAAAAGCAAGCACTCTTAACTATTGGGCCATCTATTTATCTCCCAGAATTCATTACTTGAAACTTAAGAAGAGGTTTCTGCTTTCTGCTGTTCCAGAAATTAGTAACATTTATGGTAGCTTTGAAGTAGAAGAGAGCTTACTCCCAGTCAACTAAAAGTTCTATTGGCTATTGCTAGAACAAAGTGAAGTAGAGACCGAGTGATAGAGAGATTTCATTTATAGCTTGAGTTACAGCAAAACAAGGGAAATATGAAAATAAGGAAAACAGAAATTTCTTCCAAAATTCAAGTGTTTTTTTATTAAAAATTTCCACCTCCTCCCAGCTTCCCATTTCCCTCCCCCTCCCCTTCCCTCTCCAGTCCGAAGAGCAGTCAGGGTTCCCTGCCCTGTGGGAAGTGCAAGGTCCTCCCTCCTCCATCCAGGTCTAGGAAGGTGAGCATCCAAACAGGCTAGGCTCTCATAAAGCCAGTACATGCAGTAGGATCAAAACCCAGTGTCGCCGGGCGGTGGTGGCGCACGCCTTTAATCCCAGCACTCGGGAGGCAGAGGCAGGTGGATTTCTGTGAGTTTGAGACCAGCCTGGTCTACAAGAGCTAGTTCCAGGACAGGCTCCAAAACCACAGAGAAACCCT
>NW_004949132.1:1774154-1798698 GCF_000317375.1 Microtus ochrogaster
TCTAGAGGGGTTCCCAGGTGTCCAGGGAGGTGTCCCCAGCTATTTCCTTGGGCAGCTGAGGAAAGGGAGCCTGAAATGGCCAGATTCTATAGCCATACTAATGAATATTTTGCATATCACCATAGAACCTTCATCTGGCGATGGATGGAGATAGAGACAGAGAGCAAAATTGAAGTTTTAAGTGTAACAATTAGACAATGGGATAATAAAGATCACACATCTAAAATAAAGTGAGTTCTGTTATGGAAGCCATAACAGTGACTGAACTGAAATTAAAGAGGGTTTGCCACTTACCCTGAACAATTCCATTTTATTCCTCTGAAAACTGTTTTCCCTTTGAGTTATTTATTCTCCCAAGTTTATTTCAAAAGTAACAGATGCAGTGAGCCAAGTAGGCAACTGTATAAGGATAGGAGCAGAAACTGCCCTTTAACAGTATTGAATTTTCTACAGAACTTAAATACAGCCCTGAGATAGCCCACATCCAGGACAGTTTGACCAAGCTACTTGGCTACATATACTTTATGACATCCCACCTCCACCTCTTTTCCCTTGACTTAATCTTGGAGATATCATTAGTACGTCAAAGACAGAACTTAAGTCTCTTGACTACTATCTGTCCTGGTCTGGCCACACAGAAATAAAATTCTTTCTTGTTTCAACTGCCACTCATCTCTCTGATTCTTTTCATTGATACGAGCAGATGAACCTGCTAGTTTGGGATCCCTGGAGTCATGCTTTTTGCCTTAGGAACCTGAAATAAACCATTAAAGTAACTAAAAAAAGTAACAAAGAAAATTGATCAGTTTGGAAAAAAATAGAAGTGAAGCATTGTTGAGACTAGCAGACAAAATCTTAAATAAGCAATATCCAGCATGTCCCAATCCAAAAATAAAATGTTTTGTTTACGGATTAAACTCTATATGATGTTTATTAAATTCCTTTAGCAGGTCTTTGGGGGAGAAAATTAGCCATGGAAAGATGCAGAGTCTTTCCCCACATGACAAATCTATTATTTAACATCAAATTACTGTAAAATAGTAATATGAGCTTAATGTAATTTTGTTGAAAACTTTATTTTTATGCCTGAAAAACTGAAATCCCTTCTTTACTCTTCATGCTTATCTAGGCAACTCCCTGGCCTTCCTCATCTTTGCTGTCCATTTCACTTTTCAAATTCTCTGAGAAAATTCAGTGTCATGATTAAATATTCACCATTTTTTCTTCAATTACAGGGATTTGACCCATTTTAACTTTGCTGCTTTTTATTTACTTAGCCAGACTCTCCTTTTTTAGTAAATCTATTAAGTGTGTTGATGTTATCTACCCAAACCCCACATGCAACAGTTGCTCGAAGTTAGTAGATGTTAAATAATTATTTGGCCCTCATAAGTTCATATGTTTGAATCCTTGGTCCTCCATTAATGAAATTGTTTGAGAAGGATAAGAAGATGTAGCATTGTTGGAGTGGGCATGGCCTTTTGGGAGTAAGTGTGCCACTGGTGATGGGCTTTGAGCTTTCAAATGCCCATGTCATGCCAAATCTCCCTTTTCTCTGTTTTTCTCAGTCTTCCACTCTCTCTCCTTCTTTCTTTGCCTGCCTTCCTGCCTGCAGACAGGGATGTAAGCTCTCAGCCCCATACCTACCTGTATGTTACTATGCTTCCTGCCGTAATGATCAAGAAATAACCCTTTGAAGCAGTAAGAAAGCCCCCTATTAAGTGTTTTTTCTCTTCTATGCTTTTCCTAAGTCATGTCTTATCTTCACCGCAATAGAACAGTAACTAAGACACTAAGTTAGAGAGTGAATTAAGGTTGTTTCTATCTTCTTTTACCTGATCCACACTGTTACTGAAATACAGAAGGATAACATCTGCTTATTTCTGATATCCTTGTGCATTTTCAGTTGCTTATGATCAGACAAGATAAATTCTCCCCTGACTCCTCCCTCCTTTCAACACAGTTTTAGCTCAATTGCATTATTATAGCTAAGTGTTCACACACTAATTTACGCAAATAGAGCAGGCAGGTATACATGTACATCCTCTTACTTTGGTTCTTAGATGAATTCCTTGGCTTTTCACACGTTAATGTCTAGGCCTGAGAATCAGAACTAGCAAAACTATTTATTTTTATAGAAAATTGCATAACCAAACATTTTTGTTCATTCTTACCTTTCCTTATCAGATAAACAGGCTTCATGTACTTGATACCTAGCCAGTAAATAATCTTAATTTTTGAAACCTTACTCTGTTATGGTATAGAAACAAATAACACCTAATATCTGTAATTGTTTGATGATTAACATTAATAATAGAACTTTATGTAGACTGTGACACAGAAAAATAAATGTTTCTGGTTTTATTACAGGAGAGGTCAATTATTGTCTGGAATATCATTGGTTTATAGCTGTGTCCTGCAAATGCTAATAAAAGGCAGAGTCACAAGAGAAAAAGCTAACAAGGTTTATTTGATGTTAATGAATGCTTTAGAGAAAAATGAAAATCCCAAAGAAGAAAAATAGGCATTATGTTTCACTTTGACAATGGGTAACAACTTGTGCAGAGGTTACCAGAGAAATAGAAAACAAGATTTAGGGCTTGTGGGAGGACAGATTTGTATGGGAAACTAGAGGTAAGGTATTAGTAAGATGTGTTTCTGATGCCTCATCTTAGAACTTTGTCTCCGATGATAAACGTTGTTTTCTTCACCTTGTTATAAGAGAGAGACACATTCGCAAGGGACATTTCTATTCTACATTTGGGCATGGAGGAGGAGAATGGAGAATTATCTTTGCATCTGATTTCCCTTATTTGTCTTTAGTTGAAAGCAACCCTTTTACCATAGTGTCAGATTTTCATAGTGCCCAAATCTAATCTCCTTCACAATGAGTACATAGTTTTGAAAGCTAGCTCTATGCCAGCTAGTAAAGTTCATAATTATTATTTTAAGATTTCAAATTGGTAGCATAATAACCAGAGATTTTATGTGATACTAGAAAAAATAAAATGGGGTAAAAAATTCAGATTGGGGGAATGTGAGTACAACTTTATATATTGAACTCAATTCCTGTGAGTTAGCTGTGCATTCACAGAAACATAACAGAGTGTAAATCCAAGCAGTGTGACTATTGGAATAATCTTCTGCTTATTTTACCTTTCAATGCAAGTTTTGTGGAAATACTACACTAAGCATTGTTACAAACAAATCTGAGTGTAAACCATAACTAATTGAACATTCTAGTTCCTAAATATCTGATCCTGTAGCACTGGAGTCCATTAGAACTCTACTTATCTCATCCTTATGCGAAGGATCATCCACTGAGCCTTTAATTGCACTTTGTTTTTTTGGCAAGATCCCCTTTCTTAGTACAATTGTAAAGTAAAAATTCATGAACACATACTCATGGGATTATCAAGATGATTTTTTTCTGCCTCAGAGTGCAACCTACTTACACCCTCTCAGGTTCTCTTCGAAGACTTACTCTTTTTTTTTTCTTTAATGATTTTGAACATTACATTTCTCCCTTTCCTTTCCTCCTTTAGACTCCCACATATACTCCCCCACTCTTATTCAAATTCATGGCTTCTTTTTTACTGTTATTTAATGCATATATGTATATACATGTTTATTTTTAAATATGTCCTAATTAGTCCTGATAATGTACCTTGTTTGTATGTTTTCAGGAATAACTGTTTAGCACTGTCCAAGAGGTATTCTTTATATCCACAACAGAATTATGTCCTGAAAGTGACCATTATTAGTATTTCACCCTCATAAAATGCAAAGCATAGTCAGTATCACTGACATCTCCATCAGAAATAATAGCACAGTTTTCATTTCTTAAACTAACTGATATCAATTTGCACTACTGAGCTAAAGACAACTAAAGATTAAACCTTTTAAAATAGCATGTTGAACTTCAAAGAAGAATTATTAGATATAAGAAAAAAAGCAAAGGAAGTTTTTCCCCTAACACCTCTTACTGCTTATTAGATAATTCTCAGTAAAAAGTTGCATGATGTTCAGTATAGAGCAATCTAACTAGAGAGAGTCGGAATTTTTTGCTTGTTAAAGTATCACTTCACCAGTGAAAAAGGAACATTATCTTCAGCTTGACACAAAATGCATCAAATCCTCAAATCCTCATCTTCTTGGAATCCAACCAATAAATAAGCCAAGGGCTTTGTTTTATCGAGATAAAAGTGTCTCTTTGTAAGCTTCTGTATAATCTAAATGACCAGTATCTTTATAAAACAGGAAAGAGCATCACTGACAGAGGAATCAGAAATTAATTGGATCTATATTTCAATTCAGATCTCTTCAGTCGTTGCTGATAAAGGGATCTGTACTGTGTAATAGCAGACAGTTCCATATCACAGTGTAATTGAAATCTATTCACCCAAGCTCATTCTTTGTAAAATGTACCCTTCATAACCTTGCAAACACTCAGGAGAATAATTTCTTACCACCTGCATCATAAGCTGTTTCACTTTTATTAGATCTGTCAAAAATTCAGTCTAGTACGATGGTCATGGTTTTAATATCTCTTCAAGTTAGAAAAGGAACACAATTTCTTTTATTGCTAAAGTAATTTCTCTTGTCTCTCCTCTTAAAGTACTCAATTTTCTTTTTAAGATTGAGGTCTCAATAAACATTATCTCTGCAGCATCAATACAGGATTTCAAATAATTAACATGTTCTGAAATGATTATTTTTCTTTTTTTTGTGGTTTTTCAAGACAGGGTTTCTCTGTGGTTTTGGAGCCTGTCCTGGAACTAGCTCTTGTAGACCAGGCTGGCGTCGAACTCACAGAGATCCACCTGCCTCTGCCTCCCGAGTGCTGGGATTAAAGGCGTGCGCCACCACCACCCGGCATGATTATTTTTCTTAATTGCTTAGAAAATGTGTAACTGTCAAACAACATTTTGCTAAAGGACATATTACTTAGGTCACCATTTATATATACCTGTGTATGTGACATGTATAACACACAATATACATATACGATATGTACATACAAGCTCCAATAGTTGGAAATTGTTTATGAAATATTCTTAATAACAGCAAGCCAGGAAAGAGATTCTTGAGTGTTTAAATACCATCAGGACCAATTAGAAAACTACAGCAGTACATATTCAACAGTACAACAGCATATTCTGGTATTCGGGAGAGTGTTATGTCTACAGGAGCTAAATATGACTCAGGATGGAGAGATGCTAGCATTTTTTATCCTTTTTTATTATTACTCCTGAGGAAAAATGTCAGGTGATTAGAAAATGAGGGTGTGTACACCATAAATGTTGACACCGTACATACATGCAGTCATACAAACACACTTACAAAGTTCTAAGACAGTGAAATGACAATGAAGTTTGAGTGGATGTTGTTTTCTGTTTTTAACTAATTAATTAAATTGAATGTGTATTAGTGTTTTGCCTGCATTCTTGTATGTGCACTATGAGTATGCCTGATGCCTATAGAGATCAAAAGAAACATAAGATTACCTAGAACTATAGCTATATGAAATTATAAGCCACCATGTGTGTATCAGGAACTTTACCTGGGTTTGGGGCAAAGGGAACAAGTCCTCTTAACTGCTGAGTCATCTTCCTAGCCCACCCATGGGTATTGCTTTCTGACATCCTTTCTCTTAACAGTTTGTTTCACTGCAGTAGGTTCATTCAGTTCAGAGCAAAGTACCTGGAGACCCTTGTAAGCTATTTACTGGACTAGCAAAACATATAATAGAGGAGAGAAAAGAAGGGAAGCAAGAAGGAAGTAGAAAAGGAAAGAAGTGAGAGACACTTGGAAGATCTCAGAGTCCATATCAGCCATGCTTTCTCTGACTACATCAGATTCTCCTTCATGGTTACAAATCTTGAAAATCAACTCTTTCATACATTTCTCTTCTGCGTGATTCATTTGTTTAAAGTTTCTTCCTTTCATTCAAGTTAGGTTCAGGTTCATTTTCAGTTCTTTAATCCTAATTTTCTTGAGCTCTTTCTGCCCATCTTTATCTGTCTCTTGAGAAGCTGAGGCAATTACTTCTCCCTCCTCCTGTTCTGAAATTTCAAAGAAATGTTTAAGTCTAGTGTGCTAATTTTAAAAGTACCAGCCTCCACGCCATCACAAGAAGTTTACTTGCTGACTTTTATTCTAATTTTAATGGCTGAAATTGCAATCTTAGACCTTTTCGTGGCTTCCTGAAAAACTGTAAATATATGCAAAATAGGAAACTGTGCACCCCTTCTGCCATTCTATTTCTTCCACCTGGTTTTCAGAATCAGATTTAACAAATAGTTTCCATGACATGTTTTTTTTCTGTTATATTCATTTTATTTAACTTATAAAGTTATATGTTTATCTGTTGTAAGGAGAGCCTGCTAGTTCATCCCAGCTGCCGGACTAGCTTCCACCCAAAATAACCACACAGAGACTGTGTTAATTAAATCACTACTTGAGCCATTAGCTCTAGTTTCTTATTGGCTAATTCTTACATCTTAATTTAACCCATTTTTAGTAATCTGTGTATCGCCACATGGCAGTGCCTTACTGGGTAAAATTCCCAGCTTCTGTCTCTGGCAGATCCATTGCATTTTTCTGGCTCTGATTTCTTCCTCCCAGAATTCAGTTCTGTCTTCTCCACCTACCTAAGTTCTGCCCTATCAAGTCAAGGCAGTTTCTTTATTCATTAATCAATACAGGCAACACAGAGGAGACTCCTACATCATTTATCAATTGCAGAAATATCACATTCTGTTTATTAAGTTATGTTTATATTAAGTTATGCTTACCAGTTGCAGAAAAATATGGCGAATCAATGTTGAGTAACCTAAGTATAATCAACCTTCTTAATAACCTGAGACATGCTGTCATGGAGGCAGTCTTGGCTAAGAAAGTGCATCAGAGCATTAAACGCAAGACCACATCCATTACTGGTACTGAAATAAGTAAATAAACACAAACTAACATCCTTATGATCCCTAACTAAAATGTTTTGCATGTGTACATACATGTATATGTGTGAAATATGTATATGTATATATATATATATATATATATATGTTTGCATCTTCATGTGTGGAAACACAGGTGTGAATACATTAGGACACATGTGCAAAGAAAGAAGGACAATCTCGGTATTGGTCTTCATCTTCTGCCCTGTTTGAGACAAGGTTTTTTTTTTATGTTTTAATGGCTAGTTGGCTCACAGTTGTCAGTTTATACAATCTCTGCCTTCTACCTTTCCCTAGGAATACTGGAACCACAAGTATATACTACCATATCCATCTTTACATAAGTTCTGAGGATTCAAACTCAGGTCTCCATGCTTTCACACCAAGTACTTTAACCACTGAGTAATCTCTCCATTCAATAATGGGAAACTTTTAAAGTTATTTGTTTTTTGAGATTGTAACTAAAACTTTTCCCTCTTCCTTCCCTTCAAATCATCCTTACTATACCTCCTTGCTCTCTTTCAAAGTTAAGGCCTCTTTTTTTATTAATTGCTGTTATATTTATTTATGTTATACACATTTATTCCTAAATACACATATAAAACCTTCCCAGTCCCTTTAATTACACACACACACACACACACACACACGGCTGGTCATTGGTCATTTGAATCCCTTAGCTTCATGTAGTTCTTTGTGTATGGTTGAGGCTTCTTGGGCTTTTCAACATCTACTCTAGCCTATGTATTGTTCTTGATGAAATCATGTTTAAGTAGACAATTTCACATATCAGTTAAACCAATACAAAATTATCTTTACCTAAAGCACTCTTGAAACAGTCACTCCTCTATCTCTGCTCCAACTCTCTGCATAAAATATGAAACAATCCTCAACCCACATAAAGACACAAAACACAAAAGCACCATTAAAATGGGAAATCGATGTTCAGATAGTCCACCTCTACTTAAAAAATTTTAAGATTACAAAATAATTAAACATTTCTATCATCCCTTTCTTTCCTCTAAATCCTCTTACACCATTTTTAATTCTATTTCAAATTCATGCCCTCTTTTTCATTAATTTTTTATTACATACATTTATGTATATATTGCATGTATATTCCTAAATATAACTTTCTTAGTCTATAGAATTTTACTTGTATGTATGGTTACAGGGCTGACCATTTGGTATTGGAAATTAAAATGTGGTGTGCTTTTCCCTGGGGAAGACTATGTCTCCCTCTCTCAGCATTCATTAGTTGCCTGTAGTTTGTTTAGGGTTCATGCATCCTCGACTTTCTCTGACAACTTTGGCATGTTTCTTGGTTTTGTCCTCATTCAGCTCATGTTTAAGTAATCATATTGGTCATCTTTTATGGCATATTTATTGGTGTTGTCCTCATTCAGCTCCTGTTTAAGAAATCACATTGGTAAGCCTCCGTGTGTAATTTAGTAGTTACCTTTGTTTTATTTTGATGAATGTGATGGGGAACCAAGGACTTGTAGGGTTAGAAGTCTGAAGAAATACTAACATTTTACAATAAGCAAGGTTTATAAGTGCAAAGAAATGAAGAAGATGAAGATAGATTTAGAAAATGAGCCCCAGAGCTTTGCTAAAATAAAAAAAAAATAAAACTTGCGAGGGAGTAAAATATAAAAGATACCAAAGGAATTGCAGCAGGAAAAAAATTGGGCATTTAGAAAAGCATTATAGTAAGAGGAAGTAAGCAAGGAGAATGGTTGAGAATGGTTATATTTTCAATCAATAATACATTTTATGACTTACATATAATAATGAGCTATAATTTACTATGGATTATTATGTTTAGTTTCAGAAATATAAGGCTCTAATCTTCATAAGTTTGAACTTCATATTATATATAGAAATCAATACAGAGATAATGTACTTTGATGAAAAAAAGCAGTTTTGCCTCAGCAATCCAGTCACAATGCTGGCAGAAAAGGGGCAGCTTGAGATGTGATGTTGGATCTTGCGACAGAGTTTATTTGAAGTGGTGGCAGAATTTCAGAAGAAATAAAAGAGATTCTGCCAGTAGCAGCAATTCAGAAATTAAGGCCTAGTAGAAGAGAGGCTGGGGGAAGGATCAAATGCCATGTTTGAGTGTGAAATTAGTACATGGCAGTATTCTAAATGCTGGGCTTACAAAGATGATTAAAACACATTCTCTCTTCTCCAGATCACAGTTAAGTCCAGGGGAATGGATTTCCAAGGAAGTAATTACAGTATACATTATAAAGCATTATGAGATAAAATGGACAAACATTCACAAGGTTCTTGATATATATGCTTAGAAATGCTTAAAATCATTACTTCTCACTGTGGGCTGTAGTTCCATGTACAGTGCATATTTAGCATGATAAAGCCTGCCGATTCCTAACACCAAAATCACACACAAGCTAATGAAGGCTTCATGCTATTGGATTTTTAAAATCTTAACAAGTAGGATTTAAAGCAGATACTGTCTATTGTCATGGCTCAGTACCCATTTATTCAACCAAATGATGTTAGAAAATATTTGAAAATTTTCTAAAATTTTCCTAAGATAGTTTGAATTTTTAGGTTAATAAATACTGGCCTGGTCCACATTTATTATGTGACTACATCAAATTGTTTTTTTTTCTTTTTTGTATTTTTGAGACAGGGTTTCTCCATAGCTTTTGGTTCCTGTCCTGGAACTAGCTCTTGTAGTCCAGGCTGGCTTCGAACTCACAGAGATCCGCCTGCCTCTGCCTCCTGAGTGCTGGGATTAAAGGCGTGCGCCACCACCATCAGGCCTCAAATTGGTTTTCATAAATAATCTAGGAATCATTTAATTTATATGAGGTAGGAGGCTGGGGAGGTGGTTCACCAGTTAAGAGTACTAGCTTCTCTTCCAGATGACCAGCTCTTGATTCCCAGCACACATTACAGCTCACAATCTTTATTAATTATAGTCTTACAGTATCCAATGCTTCTATTGTGGCCTATGTGGGCATCAAGCATACATGTGGTGCACAGATATACATTCACACAAATTATTCATATACTTAAATAAAAATACATCTTTTAAAATGAATAATATATATGGAAATGAGTATATGTAATATGTAAATAGGATACTATTTTCGATAAGAAATGTAGCATCTTTGGACCTTGGTATATTTGACAGACAAGTATTCTAACGTCAAAATCATCTTTAACAAGAGACTATTGAGGCACAGGGAGTTTGTGTGACTTTGCTAATATTGCATACCTGTGAGTAGCAAAGAAGATAGGTAGTCTGGCTCCAGAACCCTTGCAGGTACCCACCACACTTTGACGAAACAAAATGTAGAGCTTGAGGTATTTGGCTTGATACTGAGAAATATAAAGGGAATTGTCAGGTATCAAAACCTGGAGAAGGGTATTTTAGACCAGGGGAAAGATTTCTTAAGATTTCTTAAGTAAGTTGATACAACCTGGGATATAGTATAGCATGTTTTTTTGGAACGTAGCATTGATGGTTCCCTAAGAAAACTCTGCTTTCAGCAGCTATATTTTTCATAGATTTTTTTTAAAGTATCAGAAGTAGCTTCCATTCAGTTGGATGTTTTTCCTGCTATTAGCTAAACTCTATCTAAAATTTTCTTTTCAACCACAGATACATCATAAAACTTTTCCAAATTAGTACAACCAGAAAAGCAAAGCTAAAATAACCCTAACAGCTTTAGTTGCTTGCTGTTTTTCTTTATTCTCCAATTAATGGTAGTTATCTAAGCTCAAAACACCTTAGATGCTCTGCCGACAATCTGTCAGAAAGTTGTTAATTCAGCATGCAGCTGTTAGTTCTGCCTTCTCTCCTAACTTCATAGAGCAAGTATCAATCCCATCTTTCCTCCCCAAATCCCCAGTCATCCTGCCCTTTTCTTTGTCCAGGTACTCAATATCCATTACAAATCCCTAGCCTACTCCTAGCACCAACCAATAGCACCAGAATGATAAAACAGAGAACACAACCAGAGAAAGTTGCTTTTCATGCTGGTGTGTAACATGGTAGTTATTACATTTCACGGAGGTGAGTAGTATGGAGATGAGGTTGGAGCCTGGCTGTCATACCCAAGTTTCACTTTTAAAATATGATCTGTTGTGGGAATCTTTTCTATTACTTTATTTGTTGTTCTTCTATCCTTCCATCTTACAGAGAAGGATGAAAGTGAAACTGTCCTGCTCCCTCTAAGAGTTGTATTTTCCTCTTCACTAGTCTTGTCTCAACAAATTGAACTAGAAATGAGTTTGTTGTGTTTGCCTATGGAAAAACACTCCCTTTTAGAGGCAGTAATTGTCAAGAGAGGTGAGAGGAAGGATGTCATGCATATTTATTACACTTCCAATGACTCATGTGTTAATAGCCTAATTGCCTCAGGGCCAGTTGAGAACCTTGCACATAGATCAGAAAAGGATTAAAAGCAGCAATTATTTTAGTAAAAAAGATAAGTATAATGAGTTATTCTTTTTATTACTTTTTTAAAAAAATACCAATCCAAATCCCCTTTCCCTCTTCTCCTCCCATTCCCTCCACATACCTTCCCACCCCACACCCTCTAATCCTAGGAAAGGGTAAGCCACGTTGCTTTGGGGAAAGTCCAAAGCCCTCCATTACTACATCTATCTATATCTATCTATCTCTATCTATCTCTATCTATCTCTATCTATCTCTATCTATCTCTATCTCTCTCTCTCTCTCTCTCTCTCTCTCTCTCTCTCTCTCTCTCTCTATATATATATATATATATATATATATATATATATATGTTGGAATACAGGAAAGATATTGCTCCTATTGTAGCGAAAGTTGAAGTCTAAGAGGAGGAATATCACCATTTTATTATTGTTACAGAGTAACAATAACTAGACTATTTCTGTAGGGCATAAGAAAGCCACTTACAATTTCTTTTATGAGACAACCTTTTCATGTAGGGATCCTGAAAAAAGTAATTGCTATGAGAAAACTTATATATGACTCTGAGCTGTCCACCGAAAGACACAAGGCAGTAGTATAAGCATGCTTAAATCTGAGCGTGGTGAATCATATCTATAACTCTAGCGGAGGCAAGAAAATCATGATTTCCAGGTTTACCAAGACAACAAAGTGGATTTAAAACTCCCGAAATATTCTCATTTATGGACCATTTTACTGCTTTACCTCAGGGGGGGATGAAACCCAGCTTCAGCTCACTTCATACGACGAATTTATTCCCAGTCAGTTAGCATTTCATTAGACAAAACAATGTAAGGTAAAATAAAAATTTGCTCAAAAACTTAAAAAGAAGATGTAGGCATAACAATAGTTATGAAACTTTGAAATATTAAATTGTGCACTAAAAAAAAACACAAAAGAATGTGCACATGTAGTAATGGCACAACAGCAATAGCAAACACAAAATTAGCAAAGGATCAGAAAATTTGGATTGTGTAATAGTTTAGAGACTTTTTTTTTTCTTTCTAGTAGAAAAATTTACTTGGGCTTCTAAAATAAGATAGAAGATTGCTCGTCTGCAAATGATGTGCAATGATACAGGAAGCATTCTTGACACTCAAAAATACAAATAAGCTAAAAATAAAAGTATTTAAAAATATACACTGCCAATTGAGATGGTTGGTGTTGAAGCTTGGAATTCCTGAGGCACCTGGTAGTAGTGATGGGATCTATCCTTGGTGCATGAGCTAGCTTGTTGGAGCTCATTCCCTATGGTGGGATGCCATGCTCAGCCTTAATGCAGGGGGAGGGGCTTGGTTCTCCCCAACTTAATATGCCAGACTTCATTGACTCCCCATGGGAGCCCTTACACATTGGAAGGAGTGGATGAGGGCTAGGGTTGGAAGACAAGGGGGACGGGAGGAGGACTGGGAGGAAAAACTGTGGTGGGAATGTAAAATTAAATTTTAAAAATAAATAAGTAAAAATTAAATTAAAAAAGAATAGGGAGAAAAACCAGGTAACTCTAGTTCTTTTTATATCACACATATAAACATTCACACACACACACACACAAATCAAAAGTATTTCATTTGTTTGTGATTTTTGGCAGGTGAAGGAGGGGAGAAGTATTAATTTCTACTTTAATTAAAACAAATTCATGCACAGCTCTGAATTCAAGGCTACCCTGGTCTATAGAGTGAGTTCCAGGACGGCCAGTGCTATGCACAAAAAACCCTGTTTCAAAAAGAATAGGCAAGCAAGGAAGCAAGCAAACAAACAAAAATGTTCAGAAAGCGTACATAATAAAAAATGCGTAAAACTCATTAAAGGTTGATTTACTTATTAATAATACATTTTCAGTAATCTAAAGATTATATATTAGCAAAGTCTTTCATGACCTAATGCTGATGGTGTGATACTTGTGGTGTCAACAGGATCTAGAATACACATAGTAGAGGGACCACTAGGCATATCTATAAGCAATTTTCTTGATTAGTGAGATCTGAAGAGCCCTCCCCCAGACAAAGGAGGGCAATCAGCATCCTCTGTACTCAGGTACTGGACTACAGAAAAGGAAAAAAGCCAAATAAATACCACCATTCGCCTCAACTTTCTGACTGAGGGAACAATGTGATTAGTTGTTCCCAAGGCCCGACTGCCTTCAACTCCTGCCTTGATTGAGTGTACCTTCAGAGTTTGAGCCAAAACCAACCCTATTCCCTGAAATTTTTGTGTCAAGGTAGTTTTTCACTGCAACAGGAGAAGATCAGAATCTTCGGTACCTGTGAATGATCAGATGGAAATAACGGAAGGGCAGAAATTCATACAGGTCTGCAATGTTGAAAATGGGGATAGCTGCTAAGACCTGTGCTAATTTTAAAGGTTGAGGGAATGCAACATTTTAAGAGATGTTTTTAAATTAAACAGAATGCATAATCTGTATTTGTACATCTGCAAGCGGCTTTAGTGGTTCTGAGCTGTTGAAGCTATTACAAGTGCCAAATATCATCTATTAAAGCACACTATACTTAGATATGATGGCAGTATACAAAGACAAACTCCAAAGTTCTATTGCATAAGCAGGAAATTCTCCTTGCAAATATAATAATGGGCATCCAATCTTTGTGTATGTTTGTCTGTGGGGGTGGGTGGGTGTTTGTGTGTATGTTCTTGGGTAAATCTATGTGTACCTGTGGATATTATATTGGGAGTCTCCCACCATTGCAGCCAGGTGTGTGTGTGTGTGTGTTGCTGTGTAAATGTATGTGTACCTTGTGTACCTGTTGGACACTATGTTCAGAATCTCCTTCCATCATCCACAAACTCATTTACTTATTTGTGAATCAGGGTATCTCACTGGCTAAACATGGAGAGCCCAGGAATTGCCTGTCTCTGACTCCTTCCCAGCACCTTGGTTACAGATGATACACTGTCATTCTCTGCTTTTACGGAGGAGCTGAGGATGCAAACTTAAGTGCTAATGTTTGCACAGCAAGTATTTTTACCCACTGAGCTATTTTCCCAGCCCCAAGTCAGTCATTTTAAACCAAATAGACTAAGATTCTTTTAATAATCTAAAACCTTTGGACTTCGGAAAATCTGAAAAGAAATGGAACTGCATTATAATATTCAGAGTATAATTGCCTGTCTTAGAAACCTAAAGATTTGGAACAACTCAACAATATTTTCTCTTTGTGGTAGAGAAACCTACTTGGGCAATTAATAATAGATGGGCCTTCTGGAAATGGAATGTTTTAACATATATTACCATAACATTTGAAAATGTAGTCTCTTGTAATAATTAAGAAGCTGTGGTCACTAGTGGTTCCAAGACCAGGCCTGTTGAACGGGGTTAAAATTTTCATGATCACAAATAATATTTTACTGTAGGCCTGGGATGGAACAGTGGTGTACAGAGGAGTCCAGTATGTGTTAATTGCTTACTATGCTGCATATCCACTATGTTAAGATTGAAGAGCGAAACAAAACTTCGTCAGTGAACATGGGATATAAAAAGAAAATTAATTCACCAGATTAATACAATGCTTATATGCAATTATCTATTGAACAACTTAGTTTCTAGTTAAAAATTCTATTAAAGTCTCCCTCTAGAAGCAAGTGTATTTTATTATTTAATTTAAATATTGATTTTTATAGGTAGCAACTCAATATTTAATGTGATGTTAAATATATATAAAAATTTTAAAATACTCTTAGTATTTTAGAAAAACAGACCTTGTTATGCCTTTCATACTATAGTTAATATTCTCTGCTATTTTTTTCTGTGGTTGCTTTGTTGAATTTTTTTTCTCTTTCCCTTTGCTCTTCTGTAGTGATATTGATGAGTTCTCAATTCTAATAAAAATTACTTCATTATGGTATGAATCATTAAATAATAAGTAATGTACATTAACCATAAATAAGCCCCAAAGTACATAGTATATGGACATAAAATATAGATTATTACATAATGATCTATAATTATATTATGCCAAATATGTAGTTATTTTTATGAGAATTTTCTTAGCACAAAAATTAACTACTGTTCAAATTTAGAAGAATTATGGCCATTTTTACTATTACAGAAATATAACTGCTAGTAAATAAATTATTTGTTTCAAATATAATAAAAGAATTCAGTGACTATGCTACTACATATCAGGTCTTATTCAAGGCACAAAATAAAAATAATATATTGTCTCCTGTATATATAATCTTGCTGTTTACTTATTGTTTCTCCCAAAAAAACTATTAAAGTATAGTGTGATAAATGCTACAATATGGATTCATATAGTGTATTACATGACTACTTGTGAGGGATAGCTAACTCTCTTGTAGGATTGAGTAATGTTTCCTGAAATATGTTACATGTAACACAACTCAAGAAACAACTGTTTTCGTACAGAATCAATAGAGAGTTGACAAAATTCAAATTAGCAAAAATCGGGATGCACTCACGGAATTGAAAGAAGTTCAGTTTAGCTCAAAGAAAGGGCAGTGAGATGAGGCATGAGCTGAGCAATCCATGTGTATCAGCAGTTGTGGGGGAGTATTGATTTTGATTGATTTACAAGCAAAACTGAGAAGTTGGGTCCCATTCCAAAAACATCAAAAAATCCTGTCTACAATAAAAGTGGAAGCAATGCGTTGGTCTAAGTTGGGCATAAATATCAATGTGGATTTTATTTTCGCCCATACATTTCCAAGCTCTAAGAACATTCAGTTTACATATATTGATTTCCAGCCAGGGCAACATGGCATTTTGTGGGTCACAAAAAGTTGCATCACTGCCTTTTGCATTTGGGAGTTATATTGTGGTTAATCAGTGATAAAAAGAGGGTACCAACAGTATTTGATTACCAATGTCTTGTGATTGGATTGGCTTATGCAAGGGAAGTCTGTCTTGGGAGTTTTACAGAGAATTTCTACTGATATGTGACTGTACATAGAATAAAGCAAGAAGTCATAAGCTTATTCTACCATACATAAATAAATGAATTACCAAGAAAGAGAGGAAAACTGATCATTACACAGAATCCCAAGTAACAAAGAAATGAACATATTAGAAAAATCACAATTTGACAAGTTTCATAGCAATGATTGCTTTGGGAAAGTATATTTAGTGTAAAGCAAAGGTGCAAATGATGGAGCAGGAGGGGGCCATATTTAATTAGTCTCAGAGTATCTGACCATGAGTTTCTGATTAATTTCAAAGGAACTCTGGTAACTTTACCACAGCAAATTCTGACAGAACTCTTTCTAATCAAGGCTTAAAGTTAGCACCACCAGTAAAGGGGCAAATTGACATTCTGGCTTTCAGGATATACAGTAATGAGAAAAACCAGTATTATCTCTTTGATATGCTGTCATTGCTTTATAAACTATATTTAATCAAGCGGAACCAAGAGGCAAACCAGAACTGGACCTCTTTTGACAAAATAACAGTTCTGAAGCATTAAAATGTATGAAAGTTGTGAAAGAAAAGGACACAAACTGATATTAATGGAAAATAAGGTTTTATAAATATGAAAAGCAATATGTGATCTTAGGAATGGAACTTGGATCAGATTTTTCTTTCTTTTCATGCATGATAATTAGTAAAAATAAATAAGATCAATAATAATTTTGTTGGTTTTATGGTCCTGATTTTTCTAAGTATGCTGTACATAATGGATTGTGTGGTTTTCTTGCATTTATTTATTTGTGGTATGGTTGTATGTCTGAAAACCCTGAAACTATTAAGATAGTCATCAGACCATGGTTTGCTTGCCATTGATGCTTGTACAGTTTTTTTTTTTTTGTTTTTTTTTTTTGTTTTTCGAGACAGGGTTTCTCTGTGGTTTTGGAGCCTGTCCTGGAACTAGCTCTTGTAGACCAGGCTGGTCTCGAACTCACAAAGATCCGCCTGCCTCTGCCTCCCAAGTGCTGGGATTAAAGGCGTGAGCCACCACCGCCCGGCTTGTACAGTTTTATATTAACATTAAACATGTTAATTTTGTGAGGCAGGCCAATTAATTACATTGTAGTTGACACCAGTTTCCTTTGTCTACAATAGCCTGCATTGGCTTGCAGAAACCTACTGGTTTTTGTTGCAACTCTTTTGGTAAGTCCTTAAACAATGATATTTTATGAAATTTCGGTAGATCCTGAAACAATCTGATTTTAGGAAATCATAAACATCTTATGTTTGAAATTTCATAAAAGATTCATCTGGCTTGCCTTTAGTGCCCAGTTCTTTAACACCAGGCCTTAGATATCAAAATAATATGCTGTCCCATTTTCTTTTCTCTGTATATATTTTAAAGTTGAAGTTGAGTAGAACATCAATAATCTCTTTTGTTATCACTATGAATTATATCATCCAAGAGCTGTGTCTATAACTTTTCAGGCTTTGATAAAAATATATTGAGAATAGGTTTACTAAACAAATTCCAAGCTATTCCATGTATGTAATAGAAAAACTTAGTTGACACTGCTCATGCTCAGAGTTCTATTTAATCCACCTTTCAATGCTTCTCAAGACTGGCATTCCATTTCAGTGATTATGTTTAAACCATTAGCCTGAAGCAAGTTCTCTTCAGTAGTATTTTACAGAATGAAGCTAGCAAATGCCCATACTATTTTAATGTCTAAGGTCTCATGGCAAAGAATGGGAAAGGCTGATAGAAATTCTACTGTCAGCTTCATTAGAAGAATTCAATGGAGGAGTTCACAATTCTTAAGAAAGAATGTTTCTCCCTGCTTTCTCTGACCTGGTTTTGCCTCTCAATAGCTGGCTACTCTTCCTGTTGACACTGACATTGCTAAACCTAAAAGCCTTCCAGGAGCTATGAAAAATCCCTTCTTTACAAATGCCAGCAACTTATTGGTATACTTTTCTACCTTCCGCCATATGCTTGTTAAGTTCTGGTAGCAGGAAAAACTTCATGTTGAAGATAGAGGAGCCTCTAGCAATCTCAGGCCTTGGATAGCTACACAGGCATGCCATTCAAAAGCTGCCTTTTGAGCATTTTATGAGTGAGAAAGAAGCTTATCATGGATTACACTGAAAATTTTAAGTTTAATCTTCTGTCACCACCTAAAAGTGTAGGACAAAAGATCGTTGACATACTTTGCTGGGCAGAAAATATACTATGAATTTTCTTTGGAATTATTGGGTTATGTTGTCATGAGGTTTCTGTCCCACCCAGTTTCCACAGTTGTTAAGTCCCAAAGAAGATCTACATAAGGTATAAATTGATTGGCCTACTTAATAGCTCAAACTTCTTATTAACTCTTATAACTTACATTAGCCCATTATTCTTGTCTATATTAGCCACGTGGCTGGGTACCTTTCTCAGCGAGGCAGTCACATCTTGCTTCTTCTGTGGCTGGATCATGACTGAAGAAGAAGCTTTCCTCTTCCCAGTATTCTCCTGTTCTCATCGCTCTGCCTCTACTTCCTGCCTGATTGTCCCACCTATGTATGCTTCCTGCCTGGCTACCAATAGCAGTAAATTCAAACAAAGAAAAAAATCCCATTTCAAAAACCAAAGATATTTTTGCTGCAGAAGGATTTTAAGGTACTCCTAGAAAGTAGACAACAAAGGAACTAAATAATTAATAATTTATCATAAAAACTACTAGTTTTATTCCCAACGATAATAAAGTTTTAAGTATTATTTTATTATCATTTACCCTTGTTCAAAGGAGGTGCCTAGAATTGATTCTGTCTCTTTTATTTTATATCTTCTTTTTCAGAAAATTCAGTGACAAACTTTATTGATCTGGGCCTGGTAGTAATTCCTTATAAACCCAGCAATTAGGAGGCTGAGTTTGGATAATAGAAAGTTCAAGATCTCCTTAGACTGTATAGTAAAAGCCTATCTCTAAAATAATGTCCAGGAAGTTCAATGTAATATATACATAGGACACAAGGAGATATCCTTGAGTATAAAACATGTTTGAAATTTTTGTATGTGAGATTTTCTTGATTTTCAACTGTTAGGGAATGAAGTAGTCACTTTTGTTCTCATATCATTCAACTTTCCATCAGTCACACAAAAACTTAATAGACTTTCAATGACTATTTGATGAGATAATAAATATATTATTTACTGATTAGCAAATAAGAACAATTAACTAGTTTCAGTTAATACTCCCAAGCTGCCTTCTTGAAAAAAAAAATCATCTGTTACTTTAACTTTTATTTTTCTTCACTGGGGATCAAATAGCTCACACAGTTCTTCATTTCTCCTTATTCAGATGCTTCAACTGAAATAATATACTTGCTTTGTTAGAGATCAGGACAAACCATCACTCCAAAATGTGCCCTTTGTTGTCATATTATTACATTGAGAAATTTATACAAAGGAGAGTTTGGAATGCTGCCTTTGTGTAAGATCTATCCACATTTATAGTCATAATTTCCATTGGTAAAGGTATCTGTTCTAGAAACAAAAAAAAATCTATCACAAAAGACCTTGTATCACCTGAGGGACATTTATCTGCATAAAGGAGCCTCTTTGTTTGTAACTCCTCCTTATAACTTAACTTCATCCTCACTTCTTCAGAAACCTCAAAACCCTATTCCTTCCTATTTTTCTGTGTGCTACATAACCTTGCATCATCTGACTCCACCTTTAAGAATTATGTCCATGGACTTTCCATGTACCTGTCCATCACTATATATACGGTAGGTCTTATTAATTCACATAATTTTATGTTGTTAATTCAATCTTAAGACAATTTAATTCATAGGTCAAGAACCTGTAACTGTAGGGAGAAACAATCTTTCTTTCCCTACAGCTTCTCTCATATACTACTTATCTTCACAGGTGGTCTCCAATATTTATTTTCTTTCTTTTAAGTTTTTCTTTTATGTCAGTATATAATTAACTTTTTATCACAGCAAGTAGTTCTCACTATTATAAATCTCTCTTTCATTGATTCTACGACAATTCTGGCTGCAGTGGCTTCAAACTAATGGAACTATAATATTTATATAATATATATAAATAATATATAATACATATTATATGTTATATAATATATAATAGTCTGAAGTCTAGATTGCCTGTTTCACATATATGTTCTGCCAATTAGCAGTTATGTGATTATGATGGAACTCAAAGAGTTCATTAGAATGTGTGTGTGAACACAAAAAGAACATAATAAGGGGGAAAAGGATAGGGTAGAGAGACATTTACTACTTGTGGCAAATAAGGGAATTATTGGAGGCAATTTGCAAAGCAGTGTTCTCCCAGAAAAGAGAAAGCAGGAGAAAGTTAAACCTATTCCTGTAATAGGAAAGACTTCATCACATGGAGAACTGGGCACATTGCTGAGCATGTACTGCCTGAGATCTAGGTACTCAGGCTTGATTAAGATGAAGATGATACTCATATTCCTGGTCATAGAATTCAGTTGGTCCTTATAAATTTTTCTGAAGAGCCATGGTAGAAAAAAAAAGAAAATAAAAATTCCAAAGGTTCACTAACAACCTTTAAATGATAACAAAAACAAACAAACTACAACAACAAAAGCCCAGCAATTTTCTCTCCTCCACAGTAACAGGAGAGTTCTCCATAAAGTGACTGCATCATGTTCTGGACACAATATTTCAACTGCTTCTGGGTCCTCAATCCTAAATATGGAAAGTTTAATATCTATTTTATAGAGTGATCATGATGCTGTACTATAACTTGACATTTGCATGATGTTATAAAGGGACTTAAGGTACTACTAGACTGACAGTAAATATTTAACATGTAAAAATAAAATAAAGTATAATGATAACACAAACTTTTCCATCACTCTTAAAAGTTATGGCTAGGCCCAAAGCAAAAGGGAAAAGGGCAGGTTAAGAGCATGAGAAATAGGGCTATTAGACACCCTAGCGGTCAAAGGAGTCTCAAGGCAAAACAACAATTTTAGAATAATATGTTCTAAGCCATAATATAAGTGAAATGTGCATGATCCCTAGCTCAGCTATACTCTTAAAGATTTTATTCTAAACCTGCCCCCTATTTAAATCAAAAATTTCTTCTTTTGTCTTCCTAGTGTGACAGGGTGAGGTGCATATTACTTAGAAATGTAGTCTTTGAAAACTAGACAGAGATCTGTTCAATCAGGTTTTGTTATGCTTTCTAAGGTAGGGAACATGATTTCGCTTTATTAGGTTTCACTTATTTCATCCATGGCAGGGCACCATAATGGAAGAATGTGACAGGGCAAATCAGCTCACTCTATGGCATAAAACGGGAAAACAGAGGGAGGTGGGGACCAAATAGCAGGGGTCCCACTAACACCTTCAACAAAACATGCCCGTAACTAGAAGACCTCTCACCAGGGCTAGTGTTGTGAGGAGCTTGGGGCCCCTTTGTTGTGTCCAGGCCACCCAACTAGCTTACACCCGGAATAATTACACAGAAATGGTATTCATTTAAACACTGCCTGGCCATTTATCTCTTGGCCAACTCTCACATCTTGATTTAACACATTTTTAATAATCTGTATGTTACCATTAGGTCATGGCTTACAGGGGAAAGAGTCTAACCAGCATCTGTCTCAGATAAGAGAACCATGGCATCCGCCGGTCTCTTCTTTCTTCCTCCTAGAATTCTGTTCTGTCTTCCCCGCCTACCTGAGTTCCACTCTATCAACTAGGCCAAGGCAGTTTCTTTAATAACCAATAAAAGCGACAAAAATACAGAAGGACCTCCTACACCATTTCCCCTATTTTGTTTAAACAAAAAAGAAAAGCTTTCACTTTAACATAGTAAAATTACATATAACAAAACAGTTATCAAGCAAGGATTACAGTTACTATATATATATTATCTTTTATCATAACAAAGAAAAACTATAATTATCTATCTATTCTTCAACTCCATCAAAGACTCCAGAAGGATATAAATTACCTAAGTAAACAGGAAGTAAGCAACTTCCAAAACTCTAGAAATGTCACCCAAAGTTCTTTTGTACCATTGGGGCATCCATCTTCAACCTTCAGGCCCATAGTATCCAGCAGACATTTCCATGAAGCAGGAAATTTTAAAGACAGTTCAGTCACTTTCTTCTGTGTCCTGCAGAATGTCTCACAAGACTCTTTCATGAAGCAGGAACCTGAAGGACCATCTCACCTTTAGGCAAGTTCAGCAGTCCTCTCTCTGTGGGTTCTTCATGTCCAGTTTATGCAACAGTCCAGGCAAGAGCAGTTTCTTGCCCAAATGGATATCAAACTCCACTAGGAGCCTCTTCGATGACGATCTTCCTCTTGAAGTAGATCAGTGCTGCCAAGAGCATATGTGTCTCATCGTCATGAAAAGCCCTAAGTTATTAAAACATCTTAAATGCCATATTCTGTAGTCTTTGAAAGATATGAAGAATGCCTATCTGAAATATATCTATGCACATCTAAAAAAGTCTAACTAACATGACTACAAGCTAGACTATTATCAATGATTATTCATTAATAACCTATATTTCCTAATTATACATTACATTTTTAAGTGAGCTACACAATCACAATACTTTAATCAAGATCATATATATATATATGTATAACAAAATTGACCTTAAACTTGTATCAATAAATCAATATTTATACCAATGCAAATTATTCATTATTCATATCTATAACAGGCTAGTTTGCAGAACCTTCCAGTAGCACAAAGGATAACATTCTTCCAATTTGTGGTTCCAAGGTAAAAAGATGCAAAGTATACCAAGAACATCAGTACCAGTGGCACTAGCAAAAATTCCTCCATTCTTGCCCTATCCACAGATTTTTTTTTTACTTTACTGGAGATTAAATACCATCATTTCTAGTTCAAAAGAGAAACCCTAGTATATCCTTAGACTTTCATTTATTTATTATCACTTATTTGTATGTTTCAACAGTGTTCCCAGAAACATAATCCACAATGGCAGCCACGATAGCTGACCTCATCTGATATCATCCTGATAACAGAATGTCTTTGAAATATTTCCCAGTGATTAATTGAAAAATATTTTGAATTGCACAGTATTTTTACTTCTAAAAATCACTGTCACATGTAAGCAAAGAAATGTGTACAATGCACAGACACTGAGAGAAACAGTCAATAAATGGGACCTCCTGAAACTGAAAAGCTTCTGTAAAGAAAAGGACAGCAGCACAGACACTGAGAAAAACAATTAATAAATGGGACCTCCTGAAACTGAAAAGCTTCTGTAAAGCAAAGGACATGGTCAACAAGGCAAGATGACAGCCTACAGAACGGGAAAATATCTTCACTCCCCACATCAGACAGAGGTCTGATCTCCAAAATATACAAAGAACTCAAGACATTGGTTATCAAAAGAACAAATAATCCAATAAAAAAAATGGAGTACAGACCTAAACAGAGAACTCTCAACAGAGGAATCTAAAATGGCTGAGAGACACTTAAGGAAATGTTCAACATTCTTAGTCATCAGATGCCACAGACCGGACCGGCTCCGGGGAGCCACTCAGACCTTGGGAGAAGCAGGGTCCTGGTAACAGGAAGGCACAAGTTCGGCAAATGACAGACAGACACAACACACAAGAGAGTGGTTGGAATCTGCTGTGATTTTACTGAATTCATGTTTTCATTATATAGTATTCAAACAAAGAACAAATCAGAAGGTCATGTATCATTAGTTTGCACAGTATGAAAGCTTCTTTTAGTCACATCAGCAATATTTAAGAAAAGTATATTATCAGGAACAGGTGTTAGACATAAAACATCCTTAGAAGAGGAAATCTTGTCCTTGGGACTGTAAACCTCAGACAAGTGGTTTCACCTTATGAATAGAAAATTTCTGTCTCATTTATAGCTATCATGGCCCTTCCACTTCCTAACCCTTTATTTAATCTAGTGACCAAATATACCTAATCAGTTCTCTGCACCTGTTGAAATATACCTTTTAGTATCTTCTTATGCAGCAGACACTATGGGGGTTGGGATCTAGCAAGCCTATCCATAAAGTTCAAAGTATAATATATCAGTCTTTGTCCATCAACATTAACCCATCTATTCCTTTGCTCATCATACACCCCGTGTATGACAAGAGTTCTGCTGTAGTCTTATACATTCCCATACTGTGCTTTCCTATCCCAGAGCTGTTCCTGAAGAGATAA